>NC_044506.1:23436950-23451950 GCF_902362185.1 Chanos chanos
CAGTGAGAGAGATATAGAGACAGAGAGAGACAGAGACAGTGAGAGACAGAGAGAGAGAATGTGCTAGACTCCCCCACTGTCTACTTACATCCACCAAACAGACCTCTTACTTTACATTGATTTTTCATCTTATGCCTTTTTCTCCACTGAGATGCTCTGTTCTGCTCATGCATCAAACAGCAGGAGATGACACTTTGACTCAGGAGTGTCCAGACGTTTGGTCCTGCTGGACTAACTCATGAACTGTGGGTCAAAATAAATGAAATGAAAAAAAAAAAGATCAGAAATCATTTGTGTATATTGAATAGTGACCAAGGTGTACAGTAATAGTGACCAAGGTGTACAGTAATAGTGACCAAGGTGTACAGTAATAGTGAACAGAGTGTATAGTAACAGTGAGCTGGTTGTACAGTGAACAGGGAGTACAGTGACTGCAGTGATCAGTGGTTCAGTAGCAGTGACCGGTTGTGCAGTGAACAGGGAGTGCAGTGACTGCAGTGATCAGGGGCTCAGTAACAGTGAGCTGGTTGTACAGTGAACAGGGAGTACAGTGACTGCAGTGATTAGTGGTTCAGTAACAGTGAGCTGGTTGTGCAGTGAACAGGGAGTGCAGTGACTGCAGTGATCAGTGGTTCAGTAGCAGTGAGCCGGTTGTACAGTGAACAGGGAGTACAGTGACTGCAGTGATCAGTGGTTCAGTAGCAGTGACCGGTTGTGCAGTGAACAGGGAGTGCAGTGACTGCAGTGATCAGGGGCTCAGTAACAGTGAGCTGGTTGTACAGTGAACAGGGAGTACAGTGACTGCAGTGATTAGTGGTTCAGTAACAGTGAGCTGGTTGTGCAGTGAACAGGGAGTGCAGTGACTGCAGTGATCAGTGGTTCAGTAACAGTGAGCCGGTTGTACAGTGAACAGGGAGTACAGTGACTGCAGTGATCAGTGGTTCAGTAGCAGTGACCGGTTGTGCAGTGAACAGGGAGTGCAGTGACTGCAGTGATCAGGGGCTCAGTAACAGTGAGCTGGTTGTACAGTGAACAGGGAGTACAGTGACTGCAGTGATCAGTGGTTCAGTAGCAGTGAGCTGGTTGTACAGTGAACAGGGAGTGCAGTGACTTCAGTGATCAGTGGTTCAGTAGCAGTGACCGGTTGTACAGTGAACAGGGAGTACAGTGACTGCAGTGATCAGTGGTTCAGTAGCAGTGAGCTGGTTGTACAGTGAACAGGGAGTACAGTGACTGCAGTGATCAGTGGTTCAGTAGCAGTGACCGGTTGTACAGTGAACAGGGAGTACAGTGACTGCAGTGATCAGTGGTTCAGTAGCAGTGAGCTGGTTGTACAGTGAACAGAGAGTACAGTGACTGCAGTGAGCAGTGGTTCAGTAACAGTGAGCTGATTGTACAGTGAACAGGGAGTGCAGTGACTGCAGTGATCAGTGGTTCAGTAGCAGTGACCGGTTGTACAGTGAACAGGGAGTACAGTGACTGCAGTGAGCAGTGGTTCAGTAACAGTGAGCTGGTTGTACAGTAAACAGGGGGTACAGTGACTGCAGTGAGCAGTGGTTCAGTAGCAGTGACCGGTTGTACAGTGAACAGGGAGTACAGTGACTGCAGTGAGCAGTGGTTCAGTAACAGTGAGCTGGTTGTACAGCGAACAGGGGGTACAGTGACTGCAGTGATCAGTGGTTCAGTAGCAGTGAGCTGGTTGTACAGTAAACAGGGAGTGCAGTGACTGCAGTGATCAGTGGTTCAGTAGCAGTGAGCTGGTTGTACAGTGAACAGGGAGTACAGTGACTGCAGTGATCAGTGTTTCAGTAGCAGTGAGCTGGTTGTACAGTGAACAGGGAGTACAGTGACTGCAGTGAGCAGTGGTTCAGTAACAGTGAGCTGGTTGTACAGCGAACAGGGGGTACAGTGACTGCAGTGATCAGTGGTTCAGTAACAGTGAGCTGGTTGTACAGTGAACAGGGAGTACAGTGACTGCAGTGATCAGTGGTTCAGTAGCAGTGAGCTGGTTGTACAGTGAACAGGGGGTACAGTGACTGCAGTGAGCAGTGGTTCAGTAGCAGTGAGCTGGTCGTACAGTGAACAGGGAGTGCAGTGACTGCAGTGATCAGTGGTTCAGTAACAGTGAGCTGGTTGTACAGTGAACAGGGAGTGCAGTGACTGCAGTGATCAGTGGTTCAGTAACAGTGAGCTGGTTGTACAGTGAACAGGGAGTGCAGTGCCTGCAGTGAGCAGTGCTTCGTTGTCCTTTACAGGTCTTGGTATTCAACTGCAGCGCTGCCCTGCTTTACCTGGTGGCTGCCATCGTGGAGGCAACAGTTGTGGGCCGCGGAAGCAGAGGTCACCATAACTACAACAGCTGGGCAGCGTCCACGGTAACCACGTGACCTTTGGCCCTCATTTTGAGATGATGAAAGCTATAGATTTTTCACGCTAATGGCCTTGATGTCTCTTTTGTCCCTCTCTCCTGTGTCCACTCTCCTCTCCAGTTCTTTGCTTTCCTGGTGACACTGTGCTATGCAGGCAGTGCTTTCCTCAGCCTTAGGTCATGGCAAAGCAGACAAGATGGAAGCTGAGGACCAGGCTGTGTGTGTGTGTGTGTGTGTGTGTGTGTGTGTTTATCATAGACCAGGACTAAAAATCATTTTTATTTACATTTTGCACAAACATTTAGTATGACATACATTTTTGATTAAGTCCATGTTACTAACTATGTTATGTATGTTATATTACTTCTATGTACATAGTACTGAGTGAAGTTATGACTCTACCTAATGTTAAAAGACCAGTTTTAGATTCTGTGTTAAAATGACTGTGTGTCTGACATGGAATGTATGAATACCTTATGAAAATTATTGATATTTGCTGATACATTTTGTAAGGATGTTGGTACTGAGTGTTATATGACAAAAGACAGAATGTGTTTTTTATTTCTATGTACAGTCATAAAAGGTCATTGTGCCAGTATAAATGTGAATGTTTTTCAAGGGAAAAATGATATGTTGTTGCATGTTTCATTTTGTGTCTCTTTCATAGACGTCAGTCATATAAATATGAACTCGATTAAAACTTCTCACACACTGCCCTGCACACCAATAACACTGCCTGGCAGGCCAGTCAGAGAAACTGCACACCCATAACACTGCCCGGCAGGCCAGTCAGAGAAACTGCACACCCACAACACTGCCCGGCAGGCCAGTCAGAAAAACTGGTGTGAGTCCACAAACTGCTTATCTTGGACAGTGAGATCTTTTAGTGTGCGCCACAATGCGCATTTTTGTGCAGTCACTAAAGATGCATTGTGTCCTGAGCGTTCTGGCACGGAGGAAGCTAGAGAGCTGGGGAGGTTTTGCATGCAGGAGTTTTGCATATAGTTCCCCAGTTTCTCTGACTCAGACCTGGCCCCGGAAAGAGGCGCTCATGTATTCATACACTCTGCCATCTTTAGACGGGTCCTGTTGAATTCCAGAGTATTTTCATGGGATTTATGTTTAAGTCTCCAACAGTCTGTGTAGCTACTGCCATACTTAAAGGCTAATGGTTTAACCATGTAGGTTCTCAAAACCCATGTGGACCCACATCCTCCATATGTAACACGAACAAACACACACAACTCTGTCAGAAAAAAGAATTCTTCTCAACTCAAACTCTGTGTGAACTTCATCAGACCGGTGATCAGTTTAAAATAGTTGCATGCTTGGTTAGACCAGTTTTAATTGGCATCAAGTTTGGTGGGACCAGTTTTAATTTGTATCATGTTTGGTTAGACTGGTGCCTTAATGAGGGATCATGTTAAACCATTGTCCTGCTTTAGGAAATCTAACAAAAGTGTTAAGCCATCTTGGCTAAGTTGGCACATTTCTCTTAACATGTCCTTTAAAGATAATTCTATTTCATTGCTTTCTTTGGGGACTATAATTCCCACAGTGGAATCTCTTAAAAAAAGGAGACTGCACATGGATGATGAGTAAATTATGATACTGTGTGTTAAGTGCAGAGTATTGATGTCAAATGTGTAGCGCTGGTCCTGTGCTATGAGCGTTATCTGAACTGAACTCATTATGCAGTTCTCACATCCTCATGGGTGGTACATGGCACTAAGTCACAGCGTTCAGCCTTCCCACCTGTGTGCCATGACTGATGCCTGAAACACTGGCTGCATTTTCCTCTCCGTTTCTTCAGACTTATGCAGTTTGCCACTGCACGAGCTGCCCATTTTGTGTTCTTTCCTCACCATGGTCACACGTGTGGTCAGGAGGAAGACCGACAGTGCGGGAGAGAGTGGCTGTCTGTCTCACTGACAAAGCTGCACTCAGCAATGCTGAATGTTGTTCAACACAAAAGCTGACAGGAGCAGAAC
Organism: Chanos chanos; assembly: GCF_902362185.1. NCBI lineage: Eukaryota > Metazoa > Chordata > Actinopteri > Gonorynchiformes > Chanidae > Chanos > Chanos chanos. The sequence continues at coordinate 23,441,311 of NC_044506.1, forward strand.
TGACTACAGCTCTCTTCCCCAGACTGCCACGCTTATTGCTCATGTCTTTTTGATTGCACATATTTTAACTCCCCGAGGGCGACTTGTTGTTGAGGAAAGTTTTAACTGTAGGCATCTGTCGTCGGTCCTCTATTCCAGCTTTGAACGGAATATATTCCAGTTGGATCAATCTCACCCGGTACTGTGCACTGTGATATACCGGCCACCTAAATATAACAAGGACTTTATCAATCACTTTTCTCATCACTTGGCCGGAATTATGCCAAAATATGATAGGGTTCTAATTGTCAGAGATTTTAATATTCATGTTTGCTGTCCTACTAAGCTGTTGGTTAAAGACTTTCTAAGTCTTCTTGACTCTATCAATCTCGTACAGTTTGTGACAGTTCCCACTCAAAAAGCACGGGGCTTACACTAGATCTTGTTCTGTCATGTGGTCTACCTGTTTTTAACATTTAAAAAATATGCGATGCAATTTTCTCTGATCACATGCCTGTTTTATTTGAAAGATCTCTCTCCCCTGTCGAATCACTAAACCGTGTGCTCCAGCTCATCGCTGTCGTATGCTTAACTGCTGTTAAAGCCATCTGTTGCAACGCACAATTTGCCAGCCACCATCCACCCTGTTCATCAGTGGTCAGTTTCTGACCACAGGACCACTGTTAACCATTATTTGACAGACCATTCTCAACACAGCAGTGTTTATTTGACAGACCATTATTTATTTGACAAACCATGAGAGTGGTTTACTGTCCAAAACAGTTAGGTTGCGGGGTTCGATGGGTTAGAGTTAAGGACAGGGTTAGACCCTCACTTGGCCGAATCCAGCTTTACAAGCTAACAAGACTGGATTTCTCTCTATTAAAGGACAAGCCGGATTCACAAGGCTGCAGAACAAACGGTCTTACTAATCCGGAAGCTGAGCGACAGCCTAAAATCTGTTGCGCAATGATGGAAGAAGCTGGATTCACAAGGCGTTGGGAGAAACCGCCATAGTAATCCGGATGCATGCTGTATCCCTAAACGCCCAGGGGGTGGCGGCAGAGTGCTGAAAATTGCGAATTGTTAGTTTTAAAGCCAGAATTACCAGGTTTTTTGCAAAATCCACACTTACTAGTGTTACACATGGATTTACACGGAAGTGTAACCGTAATCACATATTCGTCTAATGATGGCGTTATGATAATGAATTACAATAGGTGAGTACCCCTTTCTAATTCAGATTTATAAATCTTAGGACTGAACTTACAAAATCCAAATTTATGAGGGACTCATTCATCTTTCCTTATAATTACAGCTTTGATGCTATTTTATATTTGCAGGTCAAAAGGTCAAGCACACTTGAGTTGTCATGGTGACCACTGAATTTTTGAAGAAATTAAAGTATGAAGGGAGAAGCCGGATTCACAAGGTTTTGGGATAAACAGTCTTAACAATTCGAATTGCAACCTTTTAAAGAGGTAAGCACAAGCTGATGAGCCAGGGCTTTGAAACTTGGCATGCACATTCTCCACCAACAGGAGATGACATGCCCAAAAAATGCAGACCGTGTGCTTCTCTGGTGAATTCATATACAGTTTTGAAATCTTTATTTTCGGCCATGTCAATTGGAGAAGCCCTGAGATGCACTGTAGCAAAAACGGTGGCCATGGACGACTGCTATGAATTTACACGAATTTTTAAAATATGAAAATCCCCCATAGAAAGTGATTGGGGAAAACTAGGGTTGGGATATAGGTGACCGAAGCACTTGCAGGTGCCAAACTTGAGATTCTGACGAAAGACCACCCCCGTATGGGGGGAACAAGAAGACCTTGCGCGTGTGTTACTGTTCTGAATTTATATGAATTTTTATTAATGCAGTAAAACAGGAAAGGACAAGCCGGATTCACAAGGTTGTGGAACAAACGGTCTTACTAATCCGGAAGCTGAGCGACAGCCTAAAATCTATTGAAAGGTCAGTAGGTCAAACACACTTGGGGTGTCATGGCGACCACTGAAATTCCATTGAGCCACTCAGTGAATTCGACTGTTGTGCTGCCTCAGACAACTGATCTCGGTCAGTACAAGTGCCGCACAGCCAGAGCCAAAGTCCAGAAGAACTCGTTTCAAAGTCGTAATCACAAGCAAACATGTAACCCTGATTACAAGAAATGAACCAGAGAGGCTGTAATTATTAGCAAACATGTAACCCTGATTACAAGAAATGAACCAGAGAGGCTGTAATTATTAGGGACAATCATTTCCCCCACTAGTAGAAGTGTAATGGCTGGGGCTCCAGTTATAGAAACATCACAACCCTTTCTGGTTGAGCGTGAGTGCCCCTGGAGGACTTTCGAAAACACTGCAGGCAAATTTGCACCAAGGATCTAACTTTGACCCATTTGCAGATTTAACACTAGTATTCCTGGCCAAATATCTATCTATTTCCTGGCAAAGTCTTCTTAGGGTACGGTTTAGGGTTTGATGGGTTAGAGTTAGGGATAGGGACAAGGCACGGTTTAGGGTTTGATGGGTTAGAGTTAGGGATAGGGACAGGGTTGGGTTTAGGGTTTGATGGGTTAGTTAGGGTTAGGGACAGGGTTGGGTTTAGGGTTTGATGGGTTAGAGTTAGGGTTAGGGACAGGGTTGGGTTTAGGGTTTTATGGGTTAGAGTTAGGGACAGGGTTGGGTTTAGGATTTGATGGGTTAGAGTTAGGGATAGGGACAGGGTACGGTTTAGGGTTTGATGGGTTAGAGTTAGGGATAGGGACAAGGTACGGTTTAGGGTTTGATGGGTTAGAGTTAGGGACAGGGTACGGTTTAGGGTTTGATGGGTTAGAGTTAGGGATAGGGATAGGGACAGGGTACGGTTTAGGGTTTGATGGGTTAGAGTTAGGGATAGGGACAAGGCACGGTTTAGGGTTTGATGGGTTAGAGTTAGGGATAGGGACAGGGTTGGGTTTAGGGTTTGATGGGTTAGTTAGGGTTAGGGACAGGGTTGGGTTTAGGGTTTGATGGGTTAGAGTTAGGGTTAGGGACAGGGTTGGGTTTAGGGTTTTATGGGTTAGAGTTAGGGACAGGGTTGGGTTTAGGATTTGATGGGTTAGAGTTAGGGATAGGGACAGGGTACGGTTTAGGGTTTGATGGGTTAGAGTTAGGGATAGGGACAAGGTACGGTTTAGGGTTTGATGGGTTAGAGTTAGGGACAGGGTACGGTTTAGGGTTTGATGGGTTAGAGTTAGGGATAGGGATAGGGACAGGGTACGGTTTAGGGTTTGATGGGTTAGAGTTAGGGATAGGGTACGGTTTAGGGTTTGATGGGTTAGGGACAGGGTACGGTTTAGGGTTTGATGGGTTAGAGTTAGGGATAGGGTACGGTTTAGGGTTTGATAGGTTAGGGACAGGGTACGGTTTAGGGTTTGATGGGTTAGGGTTAGGGACAGGGACAGGGTACGGTTTAGGGTTTGATGGGTTAGGGATAGGGACAGGGTACGGTTTAGGGTTTGATGGGTTAGAGTTAGGGATAGGGTTGGGTTTAGGGTTTGATGGGTTAGGGACAGGGTATGATTTAGGGTTTGATGGGTTAGAGTTAGGGATAGGGTTGGGTTTAGAGCTATGCGTGATGGACTGAAAAGTGCATTCAATAACAAATAATAAATCAACCAATCCTACAGAAACAACAATTTAAAAGTTCAGCAGAACCAAGAACATTGCTCTTTAAAACGTCTTACTGTTCTCGTTACTTCCTCGCCTTCAGCTACATATTTCTGTAAATGCCTTCATTTCACAGGAGAACCTGAGGAGCTGGGAGGGGCCGTTTCAATGGCTCTGTCTGTCACATTAGCAGAGAAAAGTGGTGGGCAGTTTGATTCATTTTAGTGAACCGATTCGGGTTTTAAAGTGTTGATTCTTTTGCATTTCCGGTATAATTCCTCACTCATTTCTCCAGCTTACGCCACTCGCTGAGGCTTTATGTTGGATGCAAAAGGCCGCGTACAAATCTAATTTTGATAAAATAGTTACTCAGACTTTCCATAATTTCAATACAGCTATTTATTTCTTCTTCGCTAATGTTCCCATTATATTTAAATTTCAAAATGGTAAAAATAAATCAACGTATTGACAAATGCGCTATTCTTTAATTGTTGGGGAAAAAGAATAGGAAATAGAAGGCACTCCTCAACCAGAAACAGGAGGCCTTTAGGAACAGAGACAGGGAGAAGCTCAAACACGTGCAGTATGAGCTGAAGAGCAGACTGAAGCAGGCAAAGGAGGACTACAGGATAAAAGTAGAGAGTAAACTGCAACACAACAACACCAGAGAGGTGTGGAGGGGAATGAGGACCATCACTGGCTACAACAGAGAGAATAGCCAGGCTACACTAGACGATGTGGACAGGGCCAACGAGCTCAACTGTTTCTACAACAGGTTTGACTCTGCGGCCAATGGCTGCCCTGCCCCAGCCTGTGCAGCCCCGCCCCCTCACCCTCCCACCCCCTCAGCAGCAGGTTCCCCTCCCTGCAGCAGCCACACCCAACAGTATCTGTCTGCAGAGCCGCAGTTTTACGCCTAACAGCAGTTTCACACCAGCAGTTTCAGACCAGTGGCATTCAGCGCATGCGCTAACACTTTAGGGTTAGGGTTAGGGTTAGGGTTAGACGATCAGCCATTGGCCTGAAACTGCTGGTGTGAAACTGCAGCTCTGTGGCTCTGCAGTCAGACCCTTCTCGTTACCCCTGCTTAAGCTCCTCCCTGTCTCCTCCTCCATCTCCTCCACACATGTGCACCCCCATCACTGCAGCTACATCTTCCCCCGACATCTGCGCCCCCTCCCCTGTCCTTTCCAACAGATGAAGTGAGGATGGAGCTGGGGAGACTGCGACCCAGGAGGGCAGCCGGCCCAGGTGGCGTGTGTCCGAGGCTGCCTAAGGACTGCACTCCCCCAGCTGAGTGAGCCCCTCCAGAGGATCCTCAGCCTGAGCCTACAGACGGGGAGGGGCCCTATTCTGTGGAAAACATCATGTCTTGTACCAGCACCCCAAGTAGGGTGACCGGGTGATCTTCGGTTAAAACACAGCTTTATGCCTCCGTTCTGACTTCAGTGTGGCATAGTGTTCAAACCAGCCGTTGTAACATTTGAGTGCTGACATGTCTGCGCAGAATAATTGTTTATAGAGTTTTCTTCAATTCTACAGTTGTTTAATATTATAGGATTAAAATGATCATTTATAATATCTTTAATAATAGTATTTTCATTATTTTACAAAGCATTATGGTCTTTTAAAATATATAAACACTACACTTCATGTAACACTCCAGAATGTAGTGAATATTTATTCATACTTTTTCTACAATGAAGAAAAAGAGCAATATGAGGAGATACCAGTTGATGGAGACTGTGAGCAGGCCCGTGCACAGACATGGAGACTGTGATAAGTGAGCAGGCCCGTGCACAGACACATAGACTGTGATAAGTGAGCAGGGGTGTGCACAGACATGTAGACTGTGATAAGTGAGCAGGGCCATGCACAGACATGGAGACTGTGATAAGTGAGCAGGGCCGTGCACAGACACATAGACTGTGATAAGTGAGCAGGGCTGTGCACAGACACGTAGACTGTGATAAGTGAGCAGGGCCGTGCACAGACACGGAAACTGTGATAAGTGAACAGGGCCATGCACAGACATGTAGACTGTGATAAGTGAGCAGGGCTGTGCACAGACACGTAGACTGTGATAAGTGAGCAGGGCTGTGCACAGACCTGTAGACTGTGATAAGTGAGCAGGGCTGTGCACAGACCTGTAGACTGTGATAAGTGAGCAGGGCTGTGCACAGACCTGTAGACTGTGATAAGTGAGCAGGGCCATGCACGCACACGTAGACTGTGATAAGTGAGCAGGGCTGTGCACAGACATGGAGACTGTGATAAGTGAGCAGGGCTGTGCACAGACATGGAGACTGCACAGACATGGAGACTGTGATAAGTAAGCAGGGGTGTGCACAGACCTGTAGACTGTGATAAGTGAGCAGGGCCATGCACAGACATGGAGACTGTGATAAGTGAGCAGGGGTGTGCACAGACATGGAGACTGTGATAAGTGAGCAGGGGTGTGCACAGACACTCTGGGAGGCAGGTGCTGAAGTGAAAAAAAAGGGCAGCCCTCTCACTCTCTCATAATTATTTATAAAAAATAAAGTCACAGACAGTTTTACTTACTTGCATACTTATTTATTTCAGTACTCATACTCATGTTTAATACTCAACAGATTTCTACAACATTATCAACTCACACAGAGACAACGGTCTTTCGCATTTACTATTTCTACATTTATCACAAGGACAGACAACAGCAAAGAAAACAAAGCCACACTGTGCATGCTTTAGTGGGTAAGACTGCTCGGTGACAGAGTCGATGCATTACAACAGTAAACCTCACCAGACTGTAACTGTCAGTGGCCCAGTTTCAAGTACCCTACATGGCTACTTTTTCTGCAGACAAATTTTAATGGACTATCTGTCATTTGGCAATGTTTTAATAATATTTAAGGCAAATACATGATATAGATTACTGCAACTGTTGTAATATAGACCAAATTTACATAAGGTTAGTTCAACTATAATGCTGACAAAATATTTACATTCAGCTAAAGTTGCTTCATGTCTGATTTAGAATCGCCAAAAACTTGTAGTAGTTAAAATAAATTGTGGGCCTATAATAAGATTTCAATAAAATCAAAAGAACAGTTAAATTTTCAAATCTGAACTTGTAAAGGCCCTGGACTATTGAATTGAAAAGACAATAAGCTGGCTTGCCTACAACCACCAGTAAATTTTGCGTCACAGCAGTAAGAGTCGATAATTTACTAAGCCATATCTTAATACTTGTGATAGTTTTGACGTAGACTGTGTACCGTGAATGTAATTGTCTTCGTGAATGATGTACCTCCCTCCTGCCACGTCAGTAAATTAAGTGTGTTACTTCCTTAGTTTCGCTATTGTTAAATAAATGTCCCTTAGCCAAGGAGCGCAATAGCAGCGCCGTCACTTAACAGAAAGCTCAACTCGCCACAGTATTTCACAACGCAGTACCGGCACTGTTCCATGGAACAACATGCTTTCAGCAATCTTCAGAAACTTTCGGTACTTACTATCCGCACAAGGAATACTAAAAATTGTTGAATTGGTGAGTTATTCCCAGATTAATTCACTTACTCGAACAGAAGTATGTAAATACGACAGATAGTTTCACTATGCTACTATAGTTTCACTACTAGAAAATTAGATGGCTTTATTTGGACATTCGGGCTTTGAAAAGGTCGTAGTTCTTAAACGGAAAATATATGTAAGGAAATAACTATTACTATCTTGTTTTTTTTTATAAGAAAAAAAGAAAGAAAGAAAGAAAGAAAGAAAGAAAGAAAGAAAGAAAGAAAGAAAGAAACTAAAGGTCTACTAAATTTCTCATTCGTTCAGGTTGCTCTCCTGATTGCATTTGCATGTGTACATTGGACGCACTACACGTCTGTACATACGTTCGAGTTCTTTCAAGTGGCCACCCTTGGTGCCTTCATCTCAATCCTCCTCTTTGTTATTCTCACCGTTTTGGGAATACCCAGCAAGATTCCGTTCGTAAACTGGCTGAAAACGGTGGGTGTGGTGGCTGACCCTTTTACCTGTGACGCTATGATGTATTACTGCATTTCACGATTTTTCAGGCTAATGTGAAGAACGTTACCCCGGTAAACCATCCTCTCCCCACCGTTTCTTCCAGGAGTTTGTGCTCGACGTCCTTGCGTTTCTGTTCGTCTCAGTGGGCTCGATTGTGGCTGCCTTAAAGAGTTACGACATCCCTGCTCTAGTCTTCTCATCCGTGAGTCTTCAAAATACAGTTCAGTTTATTTGGGCCTCAAGTTACATAAAACAGAGGAAAATTAACAAACATTTCAGTTTACAAATATGTACCACATAACTTTTTTGGGACTCTTCCCACAACACTCATGAACTGAAAAGAAAGTCATACTGACAGTGCGACAACCTTTAGTCCCTCTGTTTCACTTTCTCATTTACGGTTTTGAGATCAGTCAGATGTGCAGTTGTTCATCGTTGACTGAAATGTTGATTCTGCACGCGATGAGAAGCGCCTGAGGTATTCTGTCTCTGTTACAGGTGTGCGGGATATTAGTTTCATTTTTGTTGGTTGCAAGCACGGTGCTCTCCTTTCTCGATGTGCGAAGACTTCCATCTACAGACTCCGGCTGTAGTTAGATAGATAGATAGATAGATAGATAGATAGATAGATAGATTCTTTGTTGTCCTTTTTCTTAAAAAATCCATCCATTTAAATCCACCAGTGAAGCCTCCGGTGTGTGTGTGAACGTGTTCATTTGCATGCCGACAGGACGGTTCTGTTAATGTTCTTTTTTAAAGCTCTGACTGCTGACACCGTGTGTTTTTGGTAAATCTTTTGTGAAAACATTCTGTAAACGGCCTACTGTTTTGTTTGGAATTTGCTATTCTATTTATTATTTTATTTTAAACATAATGTTTTGATTTCTGTTGAAGAGGTGTGAAGCTCAGGCAAGTTCTCTTCGAGGTGCTCTTTTCAGAATCCACTGAACAAGCTCAACCCACCATTTACACAGTATGTCTAATACTACAATGAAACCCAAACCAGTGATGTGTAACAGGCACCTCACCGTGCCTTCAGCACTGTTCCCACTCTTCTGTGTTGGTGCTTAAATCTGTGCCTCTGAGTAGAGCTCAAGCATATGGGACATGAACAGACGTGACCTGCTCTCTGTAGTAAATAATAAATTTGCATTTTTTTCAAAGATATCACACTTGTTTACTGTCAGGAACAGAAAGAGCAAGCTGTCTACACTAATAAACCTTTCAGTGGTATGATTTCTGTCAAACGGCAAAGTTCGAGAAAGAGTCCCTGTGTGGAGTCTTCAGAGAACGCCGTTCACTCTCGCTTATACCTGCACCTGAGTGTCTACAGGAGAGGAAAGCCTGGGACGGTGACTTTCTTTGGGTTGCATAATGACTCACTGAAAGCTGGTTCAGAATGGGGTGATACTGGCCTACTGGGAAGATGACTAACCCAGTAATCAGCCACGTGTTCAGTTTGGTGTCTCTCTGTACTAACGGACCCCCTTCAGAAAGGGGCCCATGGTAAAGGCTGCACCAGCCACAACCATCAGTTGCTCTGGTTAAGAGCATCACCTAAACAGACAACAGTCGAAGCGTGCTGCACACCGGCATAACCTGCTTTTAGATAAGGTACAACCAGTGGTTAAATGTCCAGATGTCGTTTTGAGTTAAGTCTTAAGTTTATTTCCTTTACTGATCCCACACACAGGGGAAATTCAACCTCTGCATTTTGACCTATAGTGAACACACACTATAAGCAGTGAGCAATGAGCACAAACACACACACACACACACAATAGGAGGCAGTGAACACACGCATCCAGAGCAGTGGGCAGCCACACAGCCGTAGTGCCCGGGGGGGGGGGGGGGGGGGGGGGGGGGGCAGTTTTGGGGTTTTGCCCAAGGGCACTTCAGCTGTGTTGAGGGAGTTGTTGTGTTGTCCTTCACACAGACAAAAACAACAAACAACATCTGTTTCCAATAAATACAACTTTTAATCAGCTGATTACACACCTGACCCAGAGTAAAACATCACTACAGCGTGTGAAATTACAGGACCTCAGTATCATATGTTCCTTTGTTTTTTTTTGTCCATTTGTTTTTTCAAGTTTGACATTAATGACTGTACATTCTTACAGATGATAACCTCCCTCCCCCTCACCTGCCCCCCCCCCACCCCCCACCCCCATTTCCTCAGGATCTCCCCTCTGTTTATTACTGAAGCCCCCCCCTGTCTTCCCCTCCATCCAGAGGTCACACATGAGCTGCCACGCCCACTTGGCCTCAAAACAAACAAACAAACAAACAAACAAAAAAAGTTCAGACACTCTCATTCACACATGTCAGGTGTGTGTGTGTGTGTGTGTGTGTGTGTGTGTGTGTGAGTGTGAACGTGTATGTGTGCGTGTGTGTGTGTATTAATACTGATTGGTTTACATTATGTGTAGTGCATTTATTCAGCAGGAGTGCCAGAGCAGGCTGACTGGCCAAATCAAAACAAAAGCAACAAACATAAACCCCCAAACAAACACGGGGGTCGTTCAGGATGCTTGTGACATGATGAGCAGAGCCTGGCCTTTTTCACAGCTGATCTAAAAAAAACCCACAGCTCAAAAGGAATGTCCCAATTCTTGGCGCATACCCCTTCATGAGGACAGAGAGTAGCGCTGAAGACCCCTCCACTGCGTACCATTACTGACACAGAGAGCCTGTAACAGGGCCACGTTACGGACATGACTGGAGACGGCGAGTAACATGGCCCTGTTCCATTATAAATGTTACTGAGCACTTTCCTTAGATCTCTGATAGCTTCTCCCTCTGAAAAGTCATACAATCATCTAAGACACAGGCAGCGCTCTGACTACCATGAAAATCAACAGGGACTTTGTTTTTAGGAAACTGTTAAAATGATAGTGTTGATTCCGTGATCCAAACAGAAGAAGATTTGACTGCGTGTGTGTGTGTGTGTGTGTGTGTTTGGACGACCTGACCAGTCAAACAAC
>NC_044506.1:23456950-23469450 GCF_902362185.1 Chanos chanos
ATTTTAAAAGACCGTGTGAAGGCCATATAAGTAAAAGGAAGTGTTAAAAAGGGGAAAGTGGCACTGAAAGGTTAGTGGAGGAAGTTGGTGATAAGATTGTGTTCCTCTGGGTAACTGATGACATCCACTCTTTCTCTGCATGCACACTGCTCTAAACCAATCACAGCACACCACACACCTCTCATCTGTACGCCAAGGAAAAACACACCCTGAATTTAAAGGCACTGAGTAGTGCTCTGCGAACACATAAATCCAGTAACACAGACAGCCATTGGTCAGGATATGATCAGTAACATAGGCAGCCATTGGTCAGGGTATGATCAGTAACATAGGCAGCCATTGCTCAAGGTATGATCAGTGACAAAGGCAGCCATTGGTCAGGGTATGATCAGTAACACAGGCAGCCATTGGTCAGGGTATAATCAGTAACACAGACAGCCATTGGTCAGGGTATGTGATCTGGACCAACCACTGTCCATGTTACTCTTTTAGAAGAAGATAATAATTGGCTGATGGCTCAGGAGGGTTAGAGCTGGAACAGTTTTGCTGTACAATTGATTGTCTCAGAAATAACTGCAATTAACAATATAATTGTCTCTTTCAGTCAAATTTTAAAAATATTTATTAGTTTAATATTTTTCAAACAAAATAACATTTTGAATGTTATTTGGTTATTTCACTATTATGTGACCCAGATAATGTAATGACACAAGTACACAGTCTATGAAGCAAACCACGCCTAACTTCTCCCTTCAGGTTTGGCTTGAATCCAAAATGATCCCTAAACGGTGAAGGCGCGTTACGTTTTGGAACAAGCTCCACCTCACGTCATGTTTTCTGCCCCTCTCTCTACCAAACGCAGGCTACTGTCCGTTTGCCCAATCCGGTGTCGAACGGATGCTGTAGCTGACAGCAGACTGACAGTCTAATCCCTCTCCAAATGACCAACTGTCCAATCGTAGTTGAGCTGAACTCAGCTGGGCTTGCAGACTCCCCACATTTTGACAAGACCAACGGGACAGTGTCAAGCGATTTTTTTTTACTAACACTAAATGAAAACTCCAGTAAAAAACAAAGGTATATCAGTTTAACGTTATTGGCATTTCTAAAAGGTACAACACCACTTCTCACAAAACAGCCCAATTCTGTTTGGATTTTTAATGTTCGAAAACCGACTTGTATTCACGACCGTAAATCAACGTGGGCGGGGCCTCCTCTGATAGGACAGCTACTGTTCGGTCACGCTACAGGGTGCACACAGGCATTAAAAACGTGTTTGATGGATGCATATAAAAGTGTGACCATGCTTTGACCCATCTCATTAAGAAAAAAAAAACCGCATTACATGCGGTTCAACAAATAAACCGCGATCACATCCAAAAATTTTGGTTAGACAATTATGAAATAATTGCTACAGGCCTAAGGAGGGTGTTGGTGAGAAAAGTTTCTGGGTGTCAGTGTATGGATTCTAAATGAGCGATGGAGTCTATGGACAGAGGTAGGAATGACTCTTCTTATAAAAACAAATCCCTGTCCAAGCTCTTCTGGTCCCAACATTTGGAAAGGACAGGAGCGCCCACAGAGGGCTGACAGAGGAGAGAGAGAGAAAGGGAAAGAGGAGAGAGAGAGAAAGGGAAAGAGGAGAGAGAGAAAGGGAAAGAGGAGAGAGAGAAAGGGAAAGAGGAGGAGAGAGAGAGGGAAAGAGGAGGAGAGAGAGGGAAAGAGGAGAGAGAGAGAGAAAGGGAAAGAGGAGAGAGAGAGAAAGGGAAAGAGGAGGAGAGAGAAAGGGAAAGAGGAGGAGAGAGAAAGGGAAAGAGGAGAGAGAGAGAAAGGGAAAGAGGAGGAGAGAGAGAGGGAAAGAGGAGAGAGAGAGAAAGGGAAAGAGGAGAGAGAGAGAAAGGGAAAGAGGAGAGAGAGAGAAAGGGAAAGAGGAGAGAGAGAGAGGGAAAGAGGAGAGAGAGAGAGAGGGAGCAGGCAGCCCGGGGGGCCTGGTCACATACACACCTTTCATATTGGGATCAATCTTCTTTGTACCTGATTGCATGGGCATGACGTTCGCCACGTTGGCTGCCGCCGAACGATTGGTCGTCCTCGGGGAGCCAGAGGGAGGTCTGTTTGATGGGTCCTGATTCACACACACACATACACATACACACACACACGCACACATACACACACACACACACACACACACATATACACACACGCACACACACACACACGCACACGCACACACAACACACACAGATATACACGTACACACGCACACACACACACACACACACACACACACATATATACACACACACACACGCACACGCACACATATACACACACACACACACGCACACACAACACACATGCATATACACGCACACACAAACGCATGCAGACACACACACACACACACACAGACACACACAGACACACACAGAGACACACAGAGACACACAGAGACACACAGAGACACAGACACACACACACACAAGAAAATGTGCCGCATTAGAGCCAAATAACCAATCAGGCTGTCTGCTAAAGCGCAGCAAAGAAAAATAAATCCGCAAAAAACCCTTGAGGATCAAAGTGCTCCAGTTCCACCTCAGGTGTGTTTACGACATTTAAGCTGGACATGGAGCCGCACTTCAGAAACCTTCTGACAGGTAAAGAGACAGAGGCTGTACTAACCACTGGTCGTCCCGTAGAGACAGGAGGCTGTTTGGCCAGCAGCGACTGAAATCAGAGCAGAGACAAAAAAAAAAAACCCACATGAAGAAAACAGACGACCAGAGGGTTACCAGCTCTACCCGTCTGTCGCTCACAGTTTAGTAAAACTTTAGTAAAACAAACACAGAGAAGTGATTCTTCCAGAAGAGCTTCTGTCACATTAAAGAGACGGTGGCAGTGAAAGCAGAGGGGAGACAGCGGCAGCCTAAGTAACGACTGCATCAAGTCAGTGAAGTCTATGGAATCAGGACAGTGCCCACGTCAACACAAAGCCTTTGCTTTCCGGAATGTTCACTGGTTTACTGGTGGGGACAGAGGAGACGCTTTACATGAAAATCTTACAACTTCACTAAACTGCCCGTGGAAGACTTTTCTTCACTGATGGAGGGACCAAATATTTCCAGTCTTATACATTCATTTTGGGAATAAACCATGTACTAGTTATCAGAGCTAAAGGAAAACCAGTGACTCATCACTCCTGACTGTGGGCTGACTCCCGGTCACTGTGAGTGGGCGTGGAACGGTCCTGAGGTACGGTCTACGTTTAGGGCCCGTTTAACCTCACGCAGCGGCTCACACGGCGTGTGGCAGGAAACATGACATTTCACAGTGAAAGACAAATGTTTCAGAAAGCAGTGAATGCCATTACCTGCAACTTCACCAGAAACACCTGATCATCTTCTGCTAAAATTTCTTTCTCATGTACGAACTGAAAATTAAAAAAAAAAACAAACAGAAAAAACAAGGTCACGTTACAGGGTTCAAACACAGTTCATGGAGTCTCCTAAGAAAGAGAGACAGAGTAAACAAGAGAGAGAGAGAGACACGACAGACATAAAACCACCACTACAGCATGGTCACACACCTCCTTAATGTTTCTGAACCCCTGTACCTGCTGTAACCCAGCCCTTCTCTGGAACATTCTGGAAACAAAACTTACCTTTCTAACTGGTGGTTTCACAATTACGTCTTCAAAGTTGTCCTCTGCTTTTATCGTCTGGAAATTTTCGTGTAGGATGGCTATCTTTTTTTCATTGTCCCAACCTGATGGACTGAGAGAGAAACAAAAAAAAAAAAAAACGATACTTCAGATGCAGCCCACGCTGGAGAAATCATGTCCAGACATACAAACTCTATCAAATTAAACCTGAGAGGAAACCCTGCCGCCAAAGCTACACAACAGGGAAAACAGCCTTTGCCCTGGACAGTGACATGAACTGTTCGTTTTCTCAGTGCGTCTGGTAACGTACTGCATGTCTCCAATGTCAGATTTCAAATGGTGTATCTGGAGAGTGTACATTAGGACAATAACCTTGTGCTCTATAACACTACTCAGATAACTCAGAGTCCTCACATGAAGACGGAGTCTTTCTCCACCACCTGGGCAGGAGCGCTGAAGGGGAAGTTGTATAGTCTGTGGACGAGGTATTTGTATAACAAATCTAGATTTTTATTCTCCTTCATTGACGTGTAGAGTAGCGCTGCCCCGTCTGGGTGATGTGGTCGTCAAGGAAACCATAGTCATTTCTGAACACACAGCTGTCAGGGCACCCCCTCTATGTGTTATAGCTCTATGGTGCTGTTATTCTATAAAACAGGATTGCTCAGCTGGCCAAAAGGCAGCACTGCCCAGTGGGAGTGGTCGTTGGCTGTTCGCCTACTGGACGGTTTCCACCCCTAGCGAAAGTTGTCTAACAGAGAAAATCCTGTTTCACAATTTCCTAATCTCCTCCAACAAGACTTTAAATATCCAAAAGTACAAAATTATGACCACAGCTTTTGAAATACATCATTAATCTGGTGTATTAGGGAAGGCAGAGGAGTGTATGAGGGTCAGAGAAGGTCAGGGGATCTGTGTGTGAGACAGAGGAGTGTATGAGGGTCAGAGAAGGTCAGGGGATCTGTGTGTGAGACAGAGGAGTGTATGAGGGTCAGAGAAGGTCAGGGGATGTGTGTGTGAGACAGAGGAGTGTATGAGGGTCAGAGAAGGTCAGGGGATGTGTGTGTGAGACAGAGGAGTGTATGAGGGTCAGAGAAGGTCAGGGGATCTGTGTGTGAGACAGAGGAGTGTATGAGGGTCAGAGAAGGTCAGGGGATCTGTGTGTGAGACAGAGGAGTGTATGAGGGTCAGAGAAGGTCAGGGGATCTGTGTGTGAGACAGAGGAGTGTATGAGGGTCAGAGAAGGTCAGGGGATCTGTGTGTGAGACAGAGGAGTGTATGAGGGTCAGAGAAGGTCAGGGGATGTGTGTGTGAGACAGAGGAGTGTATGAGGGTCAGAGAAGGTCAGGGGATGTGTGTGTGAGACAGAGGAGTGTATGAGGGTCAGAGAAGGTCGGGAGATCTGTGTGTGAGACAGAGGAGTGTATGAGGGTCAGAGAAGGTCAGGGGATCTGTGTGTGAGACAGAGGAGTGTACGAGGGTCAGAGAAGGTCAGGGGATCTGTGTGTGAGACAGAGGAGTGTATGAGGGTCAGAGAAGGTCAGGGGATGTGTGTGTGAGACAGAGGATACACTGCAGGCAGAAACGGCGCATGTGTGACTGAATGAAGTCTAAGTGCTCATCTCTGTAATCATGTTCCTTCTCCAGCGTGCTTATTCCATCGCTCTGAGACACAGAGACAGACACAGAGACACACAGAGAGAGAGAGAGAGAGAGAGAAAGAGATAGTTAAAAACAAAAACATAC
This sequence comes from Chanos chanos, assembly GCF_902362185.1. Classification (NCBI taxonomy): domain Eukaryota; kingdom Metazoa; phylum Chordata; class Actinopteri; order Gonorynchiformes; family Chanidae; genus Chanos; species Chanos chanos. The sequence goes on from NC_044506.1 coordinate 23,462,361, forward strand.
TCATCGTTTAGAAGGGTAGGGCTCCCACTAACAGAAACTATTTTTCTATCCATTAATCCATCAACTATTTTACTGATTAGTTGATTAATCTAGAAGATTAATTTTTCTCCAAAAAAATCAAACTGACCATTTCATTTAAGTTCACTTTATTTTGACAACAGCAAACTGTATGTCACTGTATAATGCAGCACCAAATAATTAGATAAGGCACACAAACACACACACTGGCACGTCAGTAAACGTAGAACAAGCCCAGATTCTAGTCTACACATTTTCTCAAACACTTATTCAACGGAAATTCTATGGTAGCAGTCAGACAACTTTATGGCTTTAATAATGATTGTATTTAGCAGCTACGAGGACAAAAGATATTAAAAATCTCTCCCTCCTACTGGTAATTTAATAAACATGAATAGACATCACTTCATGGTGGTTTTGCCTTTTCTGGCGTTCTGTCATCCAGAACAGCGCCTGTGTGTTTTCTCTTCAGGGGCTCATGCATAGCACTAGTACTGCTGTGGTCTGCCATCGAAACTCTGCACAGTGTACAAACCACCGTTTTGTTCCGTGATCATCTGAAGTAGCCCACTCCTGTACTAACTCCTGTACTAACTCCTGTACTTTCCAAGCCTCGGGTCTTTGTACATTTTGACACTGAAGCTCTTTCACAGCCAGGTCAGACTCTGCAGCAGCCTCCGTGATTTTATTAAAACCGTAGCCTTGACTGGAGCCGACCCATGACCGGAGTCAAAAATGACTGACCTCACGCACGCGGCAATTACGGAGTGATACTGAAGAAAACCATTTGTTATAATGAATGACTGCGTCTTAGAAATCAAAAAGGTAAATTCATAAATATAATAAAAAAAAAAATGATGCGTTGATTTAAAATATTGAAGTGGACACATTTTCAGCGTCGACGTCATCGATTACATCGACTAATCGCGGCAGCCCTATACTCCAGAGTAACGATCTCAGGGTCAGACACATTCTGTGCACTGCAAGGACATCATCAGTAATGCTTTCTACAGGGCTCCTCTGCTAAGCCGAGCGATTTAATGGATGTTAAGCAGTGTCTGGGTGGGTTACCTTGGTGCAGACCACCACGATGGGAAGGCCCAGGTTGTGAATGAGTGTGTTGTCTCCCAGGGGAAGCACCACACTCTCCTCCTCTGACTCAGGGTTTCTCCTCTGGGGGAGGCTGTCCAGGTCACTCCCTGGCTCAACATACTCCTGAAACTGCTTCACCACTGTGCCCGGAGTGCCAGGACGAAGTAAACCATTATCACAACCAAGAACTGACAGCTACACACACACACACACACACACACACACACACACACACACCTCACTGCTAGACACACAGTCTGAGAACTGCCTGTCTACTGCAAACACACGTTCATCAGCCACATGCTAAAGCTAACACTACCCACACATGTACACATGTTTACATACACAACCGTCTAACACACACGCACACGCACACACACAACACACACACACACACACACACACACACCTCACTGCTAGACACACAGTCTGAGAACTGCCTGTCTACTGCAAACACAAGTTCATCAGCCACATGCTAAAGCTAACACTACCCACACATGTACACACATTTATATACACAACCGTCTAACACACACACACACGCACACACACGCACACACACGCGCACACACATGCGCACACACACGCGCACACACACGCGCACACACACACAGACACACACAGACACACACACACACGTACGTTTGTGCTCCAGCTCTCTCATGGTTTCCGGTGGGATTCGGAGCTTGTCCAGGTAGTCTCTCAACACGCTGGCCCATTTCTGTAAGGAATCCAGAGCCAGCCAGGGCCGGGACAGGTCCACCACAAACAGCGCCAGGGAGTCTGCCAGGTTCTCCGCACACAGCGCAAACTTCTGCAAACCTTTATGATACAGGTCTCCGTCCAACACCCACGCGTTACACCGCGCGTGGTCTGCCGCAGACACACACAGGCACACACACACACACACACACACACAACTTACTTCAGCCCCTGCACCCTAAAAACACCCTGACGATTTCTGTCATGTCCATGTGGTGCAGAAAACCTGACTGAGGTCAGAGGACAACTGGCAGCTGTGTGTGTGTGGGGGGGGTGTGGTCTGGACTGGACGGGGTGTGGTCTGGATGAGAGAGGGTGTGGTCTGGATGGGAGAGGGTGTGGTCTGGATGAGAGAGGGTGTGGTCTGGATGGGAGAGGGTGTGGTCTGGACTGGACGGGGTGTGGTCTGGACTGGATGGGGTGTGGTCTGGACTGGAGGGATATGGTCTGGATGAGAGAGGGTGTGGTCTGGACAGGAGAGGGTGTGGCCTGGACTGCAGGGGGTCTTACTACACCATCATATCTGCTTTAACATGCATGTCTGTTCACTCTGCAAAACAGATTAAGACTAATGCTCCTACATTAATGTAAACAAATCAGACAGATCAGGCTCTATACCAGGGACACAAGTTCTGTTAATGCATATAAACACTGCTGGAGAACAGAGAATGAGATAACTCTGTTCTTCATCTCAGGTTAAGCACAACTCAGCCTTCCCACTGCTCGGTCAGAAGTGAACTGAATTCTTAAGATGACACATATGGACCATGTTCAGAATGAGGCTGTGCTCTGAGCAGACATACCCCCATGGCTTCAACAGCCCAACCCCTAAAACAACACCATGGAGAGCTTACCGTCAATGTCTTCGTCATGAACGCTGAAGTACAGGTACTCCAGGCCCCGCCCCTTCATGTACTCCTCCACACCTTGCAGCTTTGCCACCAAGGTGGTCTTGCCTGAGCCCACCTCCCCTGCGCACGCGCACAGACACAGGTAACGGATCGAACACATTCGCATATATAATATAGTATAATATGCACTTTTACACAAATTCCAACACACATGCCCGTGCATGCATGCACACACACACACACACACACAGCCACCGAAATAACATCATACACAAACACATAACTTGAGTTTCCTGTGATTTGGTACACCGTTCACAGCAAAAGAAACGTAACGGTCGCCGCATCCAAAAGGCGCTTTGCACAAGTATACTATGACATGAAGTATAATTCCAACTCACAGTGTCCCCTCCATGACTGTATAGAGGTACTAATTAGGTAAAGCTCATAAAAGTTTATCGTTCGCAGCGACAGTTTTAAGCAAAAATAATTATCCAAAGTGGTTTAGAGCGAGCTTGGGGATAGATGCACACGACAATATTATGATAATAAGCGCACCTCGGAATGCAAAGAGGCAATACGCAGGAAATTATTGCCGATGCTGATTGCGAGGACAACGTTATTTAAGCAAATTCATGTGGAAACAGGGTAAATGGCTGGTTAACCACACCAAACAGATTGCTAGCAGACACTGCACTGATTAGCTAACGTCTACGAGCAAGTGCAGATAATCTGATTGACCAACTCAGCTGCTGTAAGAGAGCTTGTTGTGGTACAGACAACTCAAGTGTACAACACAGCACTAGTCTGTAACCAAAATCGAGTGACAACCTTAAGACCCACTGAATGTCACAGTCAAACAGTACCGATGTCGCGACATTGTTCTATGACAGCGGAGTGATGTCAGCGGAGACAAACAACGGTGACTTCAGACAATGTAGGCTAGCGTAGCGGCTAGCCCGCCAGCCAGCAACTGAGCAATCACAGTAATGCGGGGAGACAAGTGTTCAAATGGAGCTCCTTTCGGCCGAATCACAAAACATCACACATTTAGACACGCTATGGCAGAATGCTTTAGCTAGTGGGTACGGCAACCGGACACTTTGATACAATAGACAAGATACCTTAACCATCACTGGCGTGAAACAGCACAATGTTGCAGAGGAAAGAGGATACCCACCCATAACCACGACATTTTTCCCCGATGGCAGTTTTGACCGTGAACGCGTTGACACTTCGCTCAGTATGGATGACCTGCATGGAAAAACATGAAATGCCAGTGTCATTAACAAGTCATACATCATTATAGTCATTCATTCCCGGTGGTCTGTGTACCTGTCTGGTCCGTTCTCTGGTTAGCCGCTAACTAGCTGTCACACAAGGCTTTGGGCAATTAACATAAGCACAGCACAATAGAACCCGATCTGATTACTTGTAAGGCAACAAAATTGCTCACCATAAATTCTGTCCGTCATCCTCCTCCGTGTTTTGGTTTTCCGCTGTGCCGTTATTTACATTGGAGTTGGCCGATAACAGTGTGTTCCTTCCTGCGGTCGCCATCTTCACAGGCTTGTGACACCCCGCAAAGAGCCCGGATGTACCACACACACATACAGTCGAGCTTTCTCCTGGGCGTGGACCCCGCCACCGCAATCACGGTCGGGTGAACCTGTCAAACCCAACAACCTGTCCGACGCACCTACTTACACCACCATCTCATGCAGCCCGTGTGTAGGCTGCTTGGGCGGATCATAACGGACGGGATGCCCGACTGAAAATGCAATTATACATATACATACAAGATGGTGATGTACAATAAAAAGAACAAAGGAGTGCTCTCAGTAGTTTGGCCCGTTATTTGCTTTACACAGGACCGCAGTCAAACTGTGTATCTGCCCTTTCCATAATAATCAGTGTATAAGTACTCTCATCCTATTGGCTACAGCTCTAAGCTCTACCACTAATCAGCAGAAAGCCCGTGAGGCACGCGTTTAAAGTTTTTGAGAATCACTTCTATAAGACTTTTGGCTACTGGGGGTAAATCAAACAGAGGGTGAATGACAGACGGAGGCACATACATACAGTAGAGCAATAATGACTGACCTGTTTGTTACCACCAGTTTCTTTATACAGTCACTATCATAGCTTACGTGAATGATTTCAGTTCCATACTTCTGAGAACAGGAGAATCCTTATCTTCCCGACACAACTATCTGTCGTTCTCCATTATGTCCGTTAGATGGCAATACTGCTCCAGATTTACTTCGGGACTCTGGGTTTTACCGATCCCTTCTGGAGAAAGGGGATTAAAAAGTCATGTCAACTGATGCGCAGCTGCCTTTTTCACCCTTTACAGAGAGTCGAGGCTGTCGCACGGACTATCGAGTGTCTTCCGTCTGCACCTGATGGACCGCTTTTTATGACTGTCACTAGCTGAAGGCGCGGGGACCAACATCGCTGTGTCTCTATGGAGAATGCACTGCTCAATGCGCAAACTGCACTCTGCACTGTTTTAACATAAAGGAAGTTTACCTACACCGTTTGGGATAGATAGTCTTGCATGTCCTCAGAGGGTGAGTTTCCTGACTGAAATACCTTGCAAATATCTTGCACAATTTAGCCTAAATTAATGGTGTCTTACAATTAAGGTTTTATCTGGCGCCATGAACTGTATCAAAGAATCGGAATATCTCTGTCTAAATGTGGCCCAAAGACCGTTTACACCGAACCCCGTACAGTTTTTGGTCCCGCTTTTTGTTGGTGTCCCTCCCTTGAACTGTAGAGGGAAAATGCTGTAATTTTTTAGTTGTTATTGCTGTGGTTGCTCTCAGTGTTGTTCCTGCTGTCTTGGCCGTAGAAGGGCTCCTATATGCTGGTATACTGATGTCCTGTGATATATTCTAGTTTAAGTTCTTTATTCTTTCTTCCAACTCTTCCAACTTTAAAATCAAAGATGTATTATTATACAGCCTAAAACTAATTGTGCTGCCGCATACTGACAAGATTAACGATCTTGTAATAGCCTCGTTGAATATTGTGTTAAATATCATGTAAGAAACGACGTAGCCTATCTTATGAACATCTATAGGTTATAACCAGTTCTTCCCAAACGACATGATGAAAAGAGGGATAGAGAAATGGAGGTCCCTTAAGTAGTTTCAGTTTGTAATGTAAGTGACCGCGAGAGCTCACTGCACGAGCAGACAGTTTTGAACCACTGTGCCTTTTTGACACGATATCTCTTGACAAGTGATAGTTTGATAGAGGCCAAGACTTAAATGAGCGCGTGCACTGAATTTGCGCCTTGTTTCACGCTCGCAAACCAGATTCAGGGACCGACGTTCCTAATCTTTCCTTTCACATATAAATATAATCCTACGAAAGGTGTTATAGCACTTTTCATTGACAGCGTAGGTTATTCCATGTAATTAAAGCTCACTGAAAGATAGTATCTATGTAGGCTGATCAGCCGTTGCGGCGAATATTCTATAAAATGCATTTATGTAAGTGTGTACGCTATAGTATTTTATACAGAATTCATTCTCTTGATCTTGAAATGTATGAAAGTTATCTCCGCACAAGCCTCTAAGCGAACAACAACATAGTGCGCTTGTTGACCCTAAATTGTGAGCGAAAAGGTGCTTATGTGTGGATTCACTGTCCAGATGAGCTGAGATAAGAGAAACTGATCAAAACTTGTGTGTGTGTGTGCGCGTGTGTGTGTGTACTGAAAATTTTCAATACTGCCGTTTGTGGAGATTCTCTCAGGGTGGATCTGCTCCCTGGTGATGCTGGATTGTAACAGCCCTTCATAATCTAAAAATAATCAAAAACTTCAGTCTTTACCGTCTTAAGAAGACACAGGCGGCATGAATAATTGAGCGACGCGGAGAGAAAAGGGAAGAGAGGGAGACAGAGAGAGAGAGAGAGAGGAGATGCGTATTCGGGTCAGCTCCGGGCTCTCCGTAGTTCGGCGGTTCCTTAGGGATAGTGCTGTGCTCGTTGAAAGCGCTGTGCGAGTGGAAAGGGGGAAAAACGTCGTTTATGACCATAAACTTAATCTCAGAAAAAATGAAATTCCAGAGGGGGTCTGAACGACTCTATCGTGTCTCTCTAATTTGCAAGAAAAAATTGGCGTCCTATTTATTATAAAACGTAATCGCCCTCATTCTTTGAAGAAAGCTTGTCCAGTAGCAGAAAAATAAAACACAATGAAACACACACACACACACACACACACATACACACGCATGCACGCACACGCTCACGGAGTTAAAGAAAAAAAAGAAAGAAAAAAGAAAAAACTGAAAAAGGAGAAAACTGCCCACGGACACCGGCATGTTTTATGTTGTTTATATCACTTTATATAT
>NC_044506.1:23471950-23484450 GCF_902362185.1 Chanos chanos
TCAGCGTGTCAGTGTGGGCTGGGCTGGGGTTTAAAGATTGTTTTGAGGGGGTAAAACGCAGGTCCACTCTTTTAGATCAGAGCTGAACTGTAAAAGGCAGGAGCTGCTCTAATGAAACTGAATCCTGTAGATTCTCAGGAAGGGTAAGGGAAGGTCATATTTACAGCATGGAACTAGTTCTTCTCCCTTGGTTCCCTGAAAAGGTTTTGAGTTTGACAAATATCTCACAGGTCAGAACTTGGCTCTGGTGGACTTGGCTCTGTCTGGCTCTTGTCTCTGTGGTGAAGCTGTGAAGTGGTCACTGATTGGCTGTGTGTGTTATGGTTTGTAGGTGGACCGTACGGAGGTGATTCGGAGTAGCATCGGCCCCGTGTTCTCTAAAGTCTTCACAGTGGACTTCTACTTTGAGGAGGTGCAGCGTCTCCGATTTGAACTCCACGACATCAGCAGCAGTCATAACGGGCTGAAGGAGGCGGACTTTCTGGGAGCAATGGAGTGTACGCTTGGCCAGGTGGGTCCGCACGCTAAGGCTGCACAAGAGGACAGTGGAGTGTGTGTGAGGTTTAGAGAGACAGGAACACACAAGAGGACAGTGGAGTGTGTGTGAGGTTTAGAGAGACGGGAATACACAAGAGGACAGTGGAGTGTGTGTGAGGTTTAGAGAGACGGGAATACACAAGAGGACAGTGGAGTGTGTGTGAGGTTGAGAGATGGGAATACACAAGAGGACAGTGGAGTGTGTGTGAGGTTTAGAGAGACGGGAATACACAAGAGGACAGTGGAGTGTGTGTGAGGTTTAGAGAGACGGGAATACACAAGAGGACAGTGGAGTGTGTGTAAGGTTTAGAGAGATGGGAATACACAAGAGGACAGTGGAGTGTGTGTGAGGTTTAGAGAGACGGGAATACACAAGAGGACAGTGGAGTGTGTGTGAGGTTTAGAGAGACGGGAATACACAAGAGGACAGTGGAGTGTGTGTGAGGTTTAGAGAGACGGGAATACACAAGAGGACAGTGGAGTGTGTGTGAGGTTTAGAGAGGCGGGAATACACAAGAGGACAGTGGAGTGTGTGTGAGGTTTAGAGAGGCGGGAATACACAAGAGGACACCACAGCAAGTTCAGTGCACGCAAGAACAGATGGCTGTACATTAGGAGAGAAGGTGTCATGAATGTGATCATGTGACACATGTGGTAATATGTCAGTGAAGGTTTTTATCTTCTCACTGTGTAGATCGTATCTCAGCGTAAACTCGCCAAAGCTTTACTGAAACAGGGGAACACAGCAGGAAAGTCCTCTATCACGGTAAGAAACACACACACACACACACACACAAACACACGCACACGCACACACACGCACACACACACACACACACGCACATGCACACACACACGCACGCACACGCACGCACACACACACATACACATGCACACACACACGCACACACACACACATGCACACAGAGGCACACACACAACCACGCACACACACACGTACATACACACACGCACACACACAGAGAGCACACTTAAGGACGATTTATACTTCTGTGTGAACTCTATGCTGTAGGTGTGGTGTAGGCTCTAACCCTAACCCTAACCCTAACCCTACACCATAGCCTATGCTGTAGGTGTGGTGTAGGCTCTAACCCTAACCCTAACCCTACACCATAGCCTATGCTGTAGGTGTGGTGTAGGCTCTAACCCTAACCCTACACCATAGCCTGACACGCACCTCCCCAAAAACGTAACTACATGTCGTGGTAACACGCGGCGATGCAGACTGCAACAACTGTGACTGGACCAAACTGAGGAGAGATTAACTGAGGAAGTCCGTAACTATGTACATTTGTACGACTGCTCTCCACCACATTACAGAGATTGGCAGACGGCAGCAAGTTCAGGGGAAGAGATTTCTAAACCTCGGTTTGGACGTCACAGAGTGTACAAAGAGATGGAAGAGTTTGAGGGACAAGTACGTTCGCCTCTGAAAAAGAGTTACTGCGTTTCAGTCATTTCAGTAACAGTAACTGTTGTTCAGCATTTATGAGCTCCGACTCCAACATGATCTACTTAGTTTCATTGTTTGAAGTACACGAAGAAACTCAACACAGTGGCGTAGCGTTTTGGCGGTGTCATTGTAGAGCGACGCAGACACACCAGCGCACAAGTACAAACGCTCACAACGGCATGGGCCACTTGTGTAGGCTACAGCGTAGGCTCTGCGTAGAGTAGAGTTCACACTGGCAATAACCAGCTACTATAAAATGTATGAATATGTTGTTTTTTTGAGCCTGTGTAAACACCAATATATATTTATTAATAGTGAGGAAGGTGTTTCATTTGAGTCCAGCCAAAACCAGCATATCTTATGTATGCAACTTCCCAGACCACAGACCACAGATATCCTGCCCTGTGGGGATCAAACAGCTGGTGCTCTAAGGCAGAGCTGACTAACCTTAGTGTGGACCGTGACTCTCTCCTCTCTCTTTGATGTCATAACAGGTTACAGCTGAGGAACTTTCTGGAAATGATGACTATGTAGAGCTGGCCTTCAGTGCAAAGAAACTAGATGATAAGGTAATGATACTGTTACCCTAACACTAATCTATTCATGTCTGTTCTGTTCTATTGTACAATAATTCTTATTGCCTTTACTGTGAGTGTGCAGCAGGAAACCATTTATAATATTGTTATATGAGTGGTGTATTACTATAAATGTGTGTGTGTGTGTGCGCGCGCATGTGTATGTGTGTGTGTGTGTGTGTGTGTATGTATGTGTGTGTGCTTTTGTGCTTGTGTGTGTGTGTGCGCGTGTGTGTGTGTATGTGTGTGTGTATGTGCATGTGTGTGTGCTTTTGTGCTTGTGTGTGTGTGTGTGCGCGTGTGTATGTGTATGCGTGTGTGTGTGTGTATGTATGTGCGTGTGCTTTTGTGCTTGTGTTTGTGCGTGTGCGCGTGTGTGTGTGTGTGTGTATGTATATGTGTGTGTGCTTTTGTGCTTGTGTGTGTGTGTGTGTATGTGTATGTGTGCGTGTGTGCGTGTGTGCGTGTGCACGCCGCCCGCATGCGTGTGTGTATGTGTGTTTCTGTGTGTGTGTGTAGAGAGAATACAAATCTTTGTAAAACTTCTTTTTTCCAGGACTTTTTCAGCAAATCAGATCCGTTTCTAGAAATCTTCAGAGTGAATGATGATGGAACCTGTTCACTTGTGCACAGGACGGAGGTGAATATGAACACAAAACCTCCTCATTTCTGCGTTTATTCTTGTAATTCTGTGGCATAATTCTAACTGACAGATGGTTTTATCTCTGTTTTCTCCCAGACCATCATGAACAACCTCAACCCCGTGTGGAAGTCATTCAAAGTTTCACTGAATACACTCTGCAGTGGTGACCATGAACGGGAACTGAGGGTAAACCGTTTTTACATGATTAATATAATGTTTACGTTACGAGAATTAAAATGAAGTGTGTGTTAAGTGTACGTGCCATGCAGTGCTCAGAGTTTGTGTTTTGACTGCTCTGAGGCAGTTAGTCTGTTAGCAGAGAGAAGGATGAGAAGACAGTGTTCTCTGAGAGTCGGCCGTCTGACTCCGTCTGTTGTTGTCTTCCGTTCTGTCTGCTCACTAACTGAAGTCTCAGCTGTAGATCCTTGAACCACACATCTCTGAGCTGTAGATTTTTCAGCTGTAGATTTCAGCCCTAAATCTTTGAGCTGTAGGTTTTTAACAAAAGGTTTTTGTGCACTGGGTCTTTTAGACACAGGTCTTTGAATTGTAGGTCTTTGAGTTGTAGGTCTTTGAGCTCTAGGTCTTTGAGCTCTAGGTCTTTGAGTTGTAGATCTTTGAGATGGAGTGAATCCTGACTTTGGTATTGATCAAGGCTGATGAGTGTAATTAAGTTAATACAGTAGAAACTCATGTGCAATGCCAGCGTGGTATCCCATCACTCTCAAGTGACTGTCAAAGCAGTAAATACATAAAGTAAAACTGCCAATGGAGCCAAACCCTCTGAGGAGTTTCCTATAGGAACTACTCAGCAGGTCTAGTGAACATTTGCACGTGCTATTACTACGTAATATGTATATAACAAAAACATAGTAATAACACATGCTAAGACCTGTTAGGTGTGTGACAGTTAGACAGTTGCACTGACTTATACTGCATATCATATCAAGACTGTTACTGTTGTCAGCAGTCAATATTTGTATATTTGTGTATATGCACAGGTTTATTTTTATGGTTTGAAATTCGATATCGATATCTATTTCTGTCCGTACTTTAGAGAGAGGAGAAGCAAAATTTCTGTGGTGTTGGATTGCAGTCAGTGTATGTAGTGATGACAAAGTGATTTAGAGGCAGAGCAGAGAGCAGCTCTTTCTCTTCAGCTGTGTGATATCTAACCTGACATCTGTCTGAACACGCTAATTACCCACACCCCCCCCCCCCACCCCCCAACGCCGTTTGCCCCTGACACACGCTGCTGAGAAGAGCTGACAAAGTGTAACAGAGGAGAAATCGATCTCATCCACGCCAGTCTCTCCACAGCTCCGCTCTCTGCATTCAGAGTGCACCTTCCATAGGAATTCCCCATACAGTCACGTCTAAACAATTCAGCACTCTGTTTTTTAACACAGCTGAAACCCTTCTCTTACAGCGAGCATCAGACTTTTGTTTATGATTGTATCAGTGATATATATCCTAACATTATGCAAATCCCTGGTTTTAATATATATATTTAAAAAATACGTAATATATTCCTCTTCTTGGATCAGTTTTAGTGTTAAAGTCGTGTAATAGAAAAGTAATTATATTGTAATGGATTGAAAGGTATGAGAGTTGAGGAGCAGAGCTACATCTTCTGACACGGAATTTCTGCGTCCTTCAGACTCCTAATGCTATTTCTGTCTAAATGTGTCACAACATCTTTTTTATGTTGGTTTGTTCTTAGCAGAAAGAGTATTAGACCATTCTGTTCTTGCATTCCACATGCTCCTCCTGAAGTTTATACTCAATTATAAATTAAATTGTGCTAATTAGGTATTAGCAATGCACAGCACAGCACAGCACAAACAGTTTTTCTTAGTTTGTTTAGCTTATGCAGAAAAATACAAAAAAAACATCACATCAGTGGATTCTGGAGTCAGAGCTGTCTCTTCTCCTGTTTACAAAGAGAGTAATGTCAAACAGACAGAGAGTTTAGAGAGTAATGTCAAACAGACAGAGAGTTAAGAGAGTAATGTCAAACAGACAGAGAGTGAAGAGAGTAATGTCAAACAGACAGAGTAAAGAGAGTAATGTCAGACAGACAGAGAGTAAAGAGAGTAATGTTAAACAGACAGAGAGTTAAGAGAGTAATGTCAGACAGACAGAGAGTAAAGAGAGTAATGTGAGACAGACAGAGAGTAAAGAGAGTAATGTCAGACAGACAGAGTAAAGAGAGTAATGTCAGACAGACAGAGAGTAAAGAGAGTAATGTCAAACAGACAGAGTAAAGAGAGTAATGTCAGACAGAGAGTTTAGAAAGAGAGTAATGTCAAACAGACAGAGAGTTTAGAGAGTAATGTCAAACAGACAGACAGTTTAGAGAGTAATGTCAAACAGACAGACAGTTTAGAGAGTAATGTCAAACAGACAGAGTAGAGTAATGTCAAATAGACAGAGAGTTTAGAGAGTAATGTCAAATAGACAGAGAGTAAAGAGAGTAATGTCAGACAGACAGAGAGTAAAGAGAGTAATGTCAGACAGACAGAGTAAAGAGAGTAATGTCAGACAGACAGAGTAAAGATAGTAATGTCAGACAGACAGAGAGTAAAGAGAGTAATGTCAGACAGACAGAGAGTAAAGAGAATAATGTGAAACAGACAGAGAGTAAAGAGAGTAATGTCAGACAGAGAGTTTAGAGAGTAATGTCAAACAGACAGAGAGTTTAGAGAGTAATGTCAAACAGACAGAGAGTTTAGAGAGTAATGTCAAACAGACAGACAGTTTAGAGAGTAATGTCAAATAGACAGAGAGTTTAGAGAGTAATGTCAAATAGACAGAGAGTAAAGAGAGTAATGTCAGACAGACAGAGAGTAAAGAGAGTAATGTCAGACAGACAGAGTAAAGAGAGTAATGTTAGACAGACAGAGAGTTTAAAGAGTAATGTCAAACAGACAGAGAGTAAAGAGAGTAATGTCAAACAGACAGAGAGTTTAGAGAGTAATGTCAAACAGACAGAGAGTAAAGAGAGTAATGTCAAACAGACAGAGAGTAAAGAGAGTAATGTCAAACAGACAGACAGTTTAGAGAGTAATGTCAAACAGACAGAGAGTAAAGAGAGTAATGTCAAACAGACAGACAGTTTAGAGAGTAATGTCAAACAGACAGAGTAAAGAGAGTAATGTCAAACAGACAGAGAGTAAAGAGAGTAATGTCAGACAGACAGCGAGTAAAGAGAATAATGTGAAACAGACAGAGAGTAAAGAGAATAATGTGAAACACACAGAGTTAAGAGAGTAATGTCAGACAGACAGAGAGTAAAGAGAGTAATGTCAAACAGACAGACAGTTTAGAGAGTAATGTCAAACAGACAGAGAGTAAAGAGAGTAATGTCAAACAGACAGACAGTTTAGAGAGTAATGTCAAACAGACAGAGTAAAGAGAGTAATGTCAAACAGACAGACAGTTTAGAGAGTAATGTCAAACAGACAGAGAGTAAAGAGAGTAATGTCAAACAGACAGAGAGTTAAGAGAATAATGTGAAACAGACAGAGAGTAAAGAGAGTAATGTCAGACAGACAGAGAGTAAAGAGAGTAATGTCAGACAGACAGAGTTAAGAGAGTAATGTCAGACAGACAGAGAGTAAAGAGAGTAATGTCAAACAGACAGAGTAAAGAGAGTAATGTCAGACAGACAGAGAGTAAAGAGAGTAATGTCAGACAGACAGAGTTAAGAGAGTAATGTCAGACAGACAGAGAGTAAAGAGAGTAATGTGAGACAGACAGAGAGTTAAGAGAGTAATGTCAGACAGACAGAGTTAAGAGAGTAATGTCAGACAGACAGAGAGTAAAGAGAGTAATGTGAGACAGACAGAGAGTTAAGAGAGTAATGTCAGACAGACAGAGAGTTAAGAGAGTAATGTCAGACAGACAGCAGTGGAGAGAGCTGGGATAGGACAGTCATTCAGACACTTTAAAGACTTATTTCATTTCGGCCTGACTGTGATCATGTTAGTTAGAAAACAGTGTCCAACTATGGATATGGTAGTGAGTTTATGAACATGATAAAAAAAAATTGGACATGGACGGATTTTTGTTTTTGTTTTGTTGTTTTTGTTTTGTTGTTTTAGTTTTTTTAGTAAGCTGTAAGTGCTGCCTCAGGGTGATCGCTGCCGTAACTACAGTAATTGCTTCCCACAGTCTGACAGATCTGAACAGAAACATGATCTGAAACGAGCTCGTAACTGAAGTTACCATGTTAGATACACTTTAATACACTAAACATCTTTATATACGTGCCTTGTTTGTGTATTTACTTTGCTTCCTTTGCATCTTAATAGTTTAAATCAGGTAAAAAGATGTGTGAAAATTAAGTTAGCATAAGATGAGCTTGTTGGGTGATGATAAAGTGATTATGGTGTTATGTCTGGGTTCACCTCTGTGTGCGTGTGTGTGTGTGTGCATGTGTGTGTATGTTGTGGTATGTGTGTGTGTGTGTGTTATACACTTTGCGTTGTGAATGCAGCTATCTCATTGGAATGCCTCGGCCCCCGTCGGGTCTGTGTTACAAAGAGACTGTTTGAATTTCAACACCAGTGAAGAATGAGCCTGCATACAGAACACACCAGGATTCACTACACTGTACACACACACACAGCAAGTCAGTGGTACTGCCCAAACCCAGACACCTTAATGGCTTTATCCCCGCAGTCGGTCAGTCTACACCTTACCCCAAAAATGTGCCCAACAGTATCTAAACAATACCAAAAGAGGCTGGAACACACAGGAGAACGCCATGCACTTTAGGTTTGGAAACCCAAGCGGTTTGGTGAATGAATCTGAGTATGTTTTCATTGCTGTGGAGAAAGCCCTGTATCTTTGTCCCTGCTTTCTGCTTCAGATCTGAAAACAAACCCTCAGGACTGTCTGCCGCGGCCTCCCGGCCAGGCATGGGCCCTGTTAGCTCCATTTGCCGTACAGGAGACACACAACTTTACAAAGTACAAAACCATGTTATATGGGGGTCTTGTTATTTGTTTGTTTGTTTTGGTTTTGAATATAGTGAAAACATGTGAGTCAGGGAAAGAGTGAATGTATAGTTTATGAGTGGTGTATGAGTGATGTAGTGAATGAGTGGTGTAGTGTATGAGTAGTGAATGAGTGGTGTAGTGTATGAGTAGTGAATGAGTGGTGTATGAGTGGTGTAGTGTATGAGTAGTGAATTAGTGGTGTATGAGTGATGTAGTGAATGAGTGGTGTAGTGTATGAGTAGTGAATGAGTGGTGTAGTGTATGAGTAGTGACTGAGTAGTGTATGAGTGGTGTAGTGTATGAGTGGTGTATGAGTGGTGTAGTGTATGAGTAGTGTATGAGTAGTGTATGAGTGGTGTAGTTTATGAGTGGTGTATGAGTGGTGTAGTTTATGAGTGGTGTATGAGTAGTGTATGAGTGGTGTATGAGTGGTGTAGTGTATGAGTAGTGTATGAGTGGTGTAGTTTATGAGTAGTGTATGAGTGGTGTAGTGTATGAGTAGTGTATGAGTAGTGTATGAGTGGTGTAGTTTATGAGTGGTGTATGAGTGGTGTAGTTTATGAGTGGTGTATGAGTAGTGTATGAGTGGTGTATGAGTGGTGTAGTGTATGAGTAGTGTATGAGTGGTGTAGTTTATGAGTAGTGTATGAGTGGTGTGGTGTATGAGTAGTGTATGAGTGGTGTATGAGTGGTGTAGTGTATGAGTGGTGTATGAGTGGTGTAGTTTATGAGTGGTGTATGAGTAGTGTATGAGTGGTGTATGAGTGGTGTAGTGTATGAGTAGTGTATGAGTGGTGTAGTGTATGAGTAGTGTATGAGTGGTGTATGAGTGGTGTAGTTTATGAGTAGTGTATGAGTGGTGTAGTGTATGAGTAGTGTATGAGTGGTGTATGAGTGGTGTAGTGTATGAGTAGTGTATGAGTGGTGTAGTGTATGAGTAGTGTATGAGTGGTGTATGAGTGGTGTAGTTTATGAGTAGTGTATGAGTGGTGTATGAGTTGTGATTTTATGCTGCAGAGTAGTTCTGTCTCTTTCAGTCTTCCAAACTAACCTGGACTATATGAGCCCTCATCCAAGCATCTACAACACCACAACACTCTTTTAATTAAACATGAGGCTCTGGTCTCAGGGGTTTTCTAAAACATGAGGGCAATTAACAGACTATAATAAAAGTATATTGTTTATTTATGTCAGTGAGCACATATGAGTGAGTATATAAGACCATTCCCTTCATGGACTTGCTGATGTTGGTGAACAAGTCCAGTCCAGACATGGCTCTGAAGCACTCACTCAGAGGAATGTTTGGGTTTGTCCAAATGTCAGTTACACACCTTTTGAACCTGAGAGACAACTTGTGTGTGTGTGTGTATGTGTGTGTGTGTGAGTGTGTGTGTGTGTTTCTAGCAGTGAGGTGATTCAGCTTTGTGCTGTGGGTCTTTATCGCTGGCTTTTACACCACCAGTTGAAAAGTCAACCACAGCATCACTGTATTAATATTTTAAATGGTCTTCAAATTTTGATTACCCCCCACTAACGTCTCCCTATTAATGATTCACCTGTAGGAAAGCTACAGTGTGGCTCCTTCCTGCCACACACACACACACACACACACCCACATAATAGATGATGTGGCAGGCTGTGTGTGTGTAATGTGCGACTCTTTGACTCGTCGACCTCTCATTAGTGAATGTGTGTTACAGGAGCTTACTCAGCACACAGTCACCTGCCCACGCATAAATAAACACACACACCACACACACATCACACATCACACACACACACATACATACATCACACACACACACATCACACACACACACACACACACACATCACACACACACACCACACACACACACACACATCACACACACACACACACCACACACACATCACACACACACACACACGCGTGCGCACACACACACACACACACACACACACACACACAAACACAGGCGCGCGCGCACACACACACACATCACACACACACACACACACAAACACACACGCGCGCGCACACACACACACACACACAGAAATGCGGCTACGTCGTTGAGGGTTGTGTAACAGTTTCTGAAGTGTCGTGTGACAGAAATTGTGAAATTCTGGCCTTATTTGAACAGACTGAGAACAGACTCCAGACAGACTGTGTGCATGTGATATTTGGTGATAGTGAGGGTTTGGACACTGGGAGATGGGTCAGGAATGATGCTCTCTTTCCGTCAGTGCACAGTTTGGGACTGGGACTCAAATGGGAAACACGACTTCATTGGAGAATTCCAGACAACCTTCAAAGAGATGAAGACTGCCATGGATGGGAAACAGGTACACACACACAGATCACACACACACAAACACATATACACACCACCCACACACGTATACACACACAAATTCACACAGAGAAGAATTACTATTTGTATTTGTATTCATTCAGTAAGACACTGAGGAGGTGACCAAACATGCGCATGCACGCTTACACACACGCAAACACACACACACACACACACACACATTAAGATTGAAAACCCATGTGAACAAACACACACTAATGTCCCTTTCCATCAGAGAAAATGCATGACCATCCAGTGAGACAGAGTACACCTCCTGTCATACTTAAACTCTGAGATGAGTGGAAACAGTCTTGCCTTTTGCCTTTGCTGAAAACACATCTCTGGCTGAAATGATAAGATGCCAGGAGGTTTGTGTGGCGTGTGGAGGATTCCTACAGCAGTTCTCTTGTGCTGCTTTGCTTTGATGTTCCAGTGAGAGGTTCTCTAAAGAGAGTTGGAAATGTAACATCAAGTTAAAACAGAGAGCACTGAAGATACACACACACACACACACACACACACACACACAGCCCCACAACATCCTTGAGACCTCTACACATTCTCATTCATTCACTAACTTGAATTTTATTACACCTTTTTCTCATTCTATCTCTTTCTCTCACTCTCCTACTCTCCCTCTCCTGTCTCTCCTACTCTCTCTGTTTCTCTCTCTCCTGTCTCTCCTACTCTCTCTGTTTCTCCCTCTCCTGTCTCTCCTACTCTCTCTGTTTCTCTCTCTCCTACTCTCTCTGTTTCTCTCTCTCCTGTCTCTCCTACTCTCTCTGTTTCTCCCTCTCCTGTCTCTCCTACTCTCTCTGTTTCTCCCTCTCCTGTCTCTCCTACTCTCTCTGTTTCTCCCTCTCCTGTCTCTCCTACTCTCTCTGTTTCTCTCTCTCCTGTCTCTCCTACTCTCTCTGTTTCTCTCTCTCCTGTCTCTCCTACTCTCTCTTCTAGTCTCTTTCTCTCTCTCCTGTCTCTCCTACTCTCTCTTCTAGTCTCTTTCTCTCTCTCCTGTCTCTCCTACTCTCTCTTCTAGTCTCTTTCTCTCTCTCTCTCTTTCTCTCTCTCCCTCTCTCTCTCTCAGACTTTGCTGACTGAAAATACCTCCATTCTCACTGTGTATTTAATACTACCTGCAGAGAAAGAGAGAGAGAGGGGGGGTAGAAAAAGAGATGGAAGAACATGGACAGATCTGTAGATTTACAGGTGCATAGACAGAGAAACTCAGTAGATCAGTTACCTCCTGTCTTGTAGACAGTTGCAGCACTTTATAACATTTGATTGCACCATCATCATCATCATCATCATCATCATCATCATCACTGCAGCTCCTTCAAAACCAGAGCAATCCACTAACACTGCCGACTTTTCAAATGTCCAAAAACACTTTACATTTCAAACCCGAAACACCAGGATGTTGTTTTGTATTGAGTCACTTAAACTTGTCCTCTCTTCTTCTCATGGGGTGTTTTTCTCTCCTGCATTTTTGTCAGATCCAGTGGGAATGCATAAACCCCAAATATCAGATGAAAAAGAAGAATTACCGAAACTCTGGAGTGGTGATTCTGACCCAGTGCAAGGTAACAGAACTTTTTTCCATCAGCACTGTTTTACACTGTCGGACAGGGGGCGTAGGCAGAATAACAGAGCCATCAAACGAGATATGAATGATCTAAGAACCTTTAAGAACCTTTAAGACTTTTCGTTGGGTAGTCCTTTGCCCTCTGCCCGTCTCGGAATGCTGTTATACAAATTTGGAATTGCATCTCTGCAAATACCGAACCAAGACGGAGTCTCATTGTTTGAGAGATGAAGGCAGTGGAAATCGTCTGCAGAATGTCGTATAAAAGATTAATGATGTACTTGTGGTGGTGGAGGACACCATAGGCATCTTTAACTTCACCTCTCCCCTTAGTGAAGCCAGTCTCTA
>NC_044506.1:23496950-23501950 GCF_902362185.1 Chanos chanos
GTTTCATGTTTTATTTAGAATGAAAAGAGTTGTTTGTGCAGTCTGAGCGCTGACTGATCCTCACTGAAGTTTCAGCCGATGGGAAAAACAGTATCACACGCCAGCTCCTAACTGCTCATACAAGGTGTGTGACAACATGAATTATTTTGCTTCAGTAATCTTCTCCCTGTATGTGAGTCGGCTGAGACAAGGCTGACTAGAGATTCTGACACCATTCTGACACAGTCTGAGAAATGGAGATTTAAAGGAATTTTGTTCTAGAACTTTCTGTGGATCCAGCATTCTAGGGCAGTTGTATCCCCAAAATTTCTAAGATCATTTCTTTTCTGTGGTTGGAAGGCAGAGGGTGTTCCAGTTCTGCATCCTAAAAAACCCTTCTCTTTACTTATTTCTTCATTTATTTTACAATCTTATTGTCATTTTTGCATGTGCAGCCAACATGGTATGAAGCCATGATATTGTATTTACTACATTAAGTGTACAGTATGCAGTAGTTACAGTAAGATTCTGTGAATAAAATCTTTTCATTAAAGCATGTCAAATGGAGAGAATACCGTACAGATATTTAGAGGTGGTCATTTTTTGGTCATTTTTGTTGTTTTTTACTACAGCATTGTTGAGATTTTTTGCTAAATTTCTAAAATCTTCTTATAATTGCGTCCAGGGTGTTGGGAGTGGATAACCATTAGACTGTAACTGTATTAGAGCTGTTCTCTCTCCCTCTCTCTCTCCCTCTGTCCCTCTCTCTCTCTCTCTCTCTCTCCCTCTCTCCCTCTCTCTCTCTCTCTCTCTCTCTCTCTCTCTCTCCCTCTCTCTCTCTCTCTCTCTCTCTCTCTCCCTCTCTCTCTCTCTCTCTCTCTCTCTCCCTCTCTCTCTCTCTCTCTCTCTCTCTCCCTCTCCCTCCCTCTCTCTCGCTCCCTCTCTCTCTCTCTCTCTCTCTCTCTCTCTCTCCCTCTCTCTCCCCCTCTCTCTCTCCCTCTCTCTCTCTCTCTCTCCCCATCCCCTCCACTTTTTTAAAGTGCTATTTGTAATGTGTCTGTGTGTGTGTGTGTGTCTGTGTGTGTGTGAGACAGAGAGAGAGCACGTGTTTATGAATGTGTGCTGTACAGACTGCGGGACTGTATGTTGCATGTTGACAATAAAAGAAAAAGCTGTTTTTCTTTCTCTGTGGGCTGCAGTCTCGTGTTTCTGTCCAGTGGGCATTTTGTTGTATGGGCTAGATTAAATTGCATCATTTTATACGGATGCTTCCAGAATGCCCTTGTGTGATTCTGCTTACACTGCAGAAGAAGACCTCAGGGAATACAAACCCACTCTCTCAAGCAAAGGAGACTTTAAACACACATACTAAAATCCAGCACCATTTTCTCTTATAGCTGCCCATACACTTGCTGGCCTACAGTAAATTTTCACTCTGTAACCTGTCCAGTGCACTGTTCTGGATTAGAACTCATAAACTGAGGCTGACCCACACAGGAAACCCTGACAGTAGTACTATCAGATTTTCAAATCATGTGAAACAGTGGACACAAAACAATTAATGCACAGTCTAAATCTCTCCATAAGTCTAAGTCTCACTGTTCAGATTTAGGCTACATGCTGTGATTTAGTAGACCACAGTCATATCACAGAGAAAGATTTGAATCATCCCAGGAGATGAACATAAAACATTGTGCCTTTGAATGACTCAATGGAGATGTGAAGACAGTGGAGAAGTCCTTCTCTGGTACCTGGTCTTCATGATCCAGCTCTCTCTCTCTCTCTCACACACACACACACACACTTACAGCCTTTTCAAAGCCTCTGTGCTCTGTCGTCATGTATAATTAAAGAGGAATATTTCCAGGACAACGCCTGGGGAAATCCAGAAAGATGGAAAGACAGAGAATTCTCATTAATCACAAACACCACGATGTTCACCTGGATTAACTCAAGTCTGGTGCATCGTACAGTGGGACAATTCACGTCATATGAGTGACAGCGCATCCATCCGTCCCAGCCCTCACCTTTTTTTCAACCCTCATCGCGGATAAAATATCAAAAGCTCAAACTCAGCACCTTCAGACAACTTCTGAAAGACATGAATCTCACTGACTCTCGGTTCCCACGACTGACAAAAAATAAGGAATATGGTTCAGTCTTTTATAGTGGCCTGTCAGAGATCGGTGAAGACCACAATCCGTATTCCACGCACAGGGAACGGCTCGCTGAAGTCCTTGGAGGAACGTCTACGTGCCAATGTATGTCTAATTCAAGCATAAACGTGACTCAAGGTCTGGACATAGGATGCTGTTTTAGATTCACCTAACGGCTGTTTAATTATAGAGATGACGCAGAAATGTACTGCATTAGTATTATGAACAATATCCAGCCAATCCCAGATAACCAAGATATGCAGTGCCAATCTGACATTAGAAAACATATTGACACTCTAGCTTCACTCTGCATTACACGAAATATGACACCGAACAAAGAAATGACAAGTGAAATTACACATCAGAGCAAATTACACGGTACACTTCCGTAACTAACAGATAAGTAAAGGTGCTCGCAAAACGCCTCTCTCCAATGTATATTGACAGGAACCAAATGTAGAGCAATGTAGATAACTCGGAGGCAGTTTGACGTTACACCGGAAACTCCTTAAGTGACATTTTCACAACAGGGCAAACACGAGAGAGGCGTGCGTATGAAGAGACGATGCATCTTAGGGCAAATATGTAAATTTATATTTTGCAAAGTACATTAATTTAATGAAACAAGTATGTCGACTTGGGCGTTTAAAGTTATCCGACACGGAGGTGCTCTGGTCCGTGGAGCGAACCTTACAGTTTGCCGCACAGGAGTAGCGGTAGCGCAGGATGGGTAAGTTTGGCCGACACTGTGATTTGACATTGTTTGACAAATAACCGTTAATTAGGCATGCGGGTCAATTTAGAAACTTTGATAAACGTTGAACAATTCTTTTTGTTGATTTGCATGTCATTATTGAATTCACTGGAGGTTAAACGTGTCGGCATTAGCTCGTAAAGTTTAAGTAGTGTGTTTGGTTTTGGGAATTGACTTGACGTTCTACAACACATCACGGAGTTTTTCCTTCACTCAGCCTCTGGTAAACTTCGTCCGTTAGTCACAGCAAAGCGCTGTTTTCACTGGTGCTTACTTACCCTACAAGAGATTTTGATATTTTCGAGTAATAAATCGGTAATGATGAAATTCCGTCATGCACAGGGGCCTGTGTTTATTTGTGCTGATAATACGCTCTGTCCTTTTTGGGCATAGGCCGCACTGTCTCCCCGGAGCCGATGAAGTTCACCGCGTGAGAATGCAGCGGATAGCATCTCTCTTAGAGTTCGGTTCATGCGCTTGTCACTTAATCACTCAGGCTGACCGCAGAGTTCATATTGTTCCCTAAACCAGATAATGGCATGAGGGTAGATGCAGAAGACGCTGTGTTGTTAGCTAAGTTTAGTTTGTTGCCGTGAGAGTCATATAATTGACATAGGCTGTAAGTAGCCAGTGCGCCGTTTCTCACGTCTGTCCGTTATTTGCCTCCTCGCAGCGCTCCAGTTGTTCAGCTCGTCAGAACGTTGAAAAGTTCCACCTGGTGGGACGAGCATCTGACGGAAGACAACGCTTCCTACATGAAGAGGAGCATCGCTAAAGAGTATCAGATGCAAACGGCGGCTAAACTGAACCCCTTGAAGGACGAGCCGTGGCCTCGTCTCGAATGGGAGAAAGGTGAGAATTCCGCCTGTGTTTCATCTGAAGTTTAGAAGAAAAAAAGTGATATGGTTTGTCGGAGGTTTTTAATCTCAGAGACCGGTATATGCACTTACATATGTGTTTGTGTCAGGGAGTCGCAGAGTTGGGCTGGTTGCCGTGAAACTGGGGATGATGCCGATTTGGAAGAAGTCAGGAGAGAGACATGTCGTGACCATGCTGCAGGTACACCAACCTCACCGCTCTGCCAGACAACACCCCTCACATCATTTAAAAAGCAGCACATCCACTGTTATCCACTCACTTCTCAAGCAACGCAGCAAAACTGAACTCTGGGAGACTGGTTAATTCTGCTGAACTCAGTATTGCTTCTCATAGACCAGTGTCCAGAAATGTCTGTGTGGTATTTACTCATGAGCGTCATGCAGACTGTCTCTCTGTCCTAGGTGCAGGACTGTTGTGTGGTAAAACATTTATCTAAAGAGGAGTTTGACGGACAGTCGGCGGCTCTGATTGTAGGAGGAAAAAACTGCTCTCCGTTTTATGTAAGTGAGCGTTCAGCCCAAACCCCATAGTCCTGTTGGCCTGACGTGATCCGGTCAGCTCTTTGACCTTACAGTAAAATGACACTCCTCTCCTCTCCTCTCCTCTCCTCTCCTCTCCTCTCCACTCCACTCCACTCCACTCCACTCCACTCCTCTTCTCTTCTCTTCTCTTTTCTTCTCTTCTCTTCTCTTCTCTTCTCTCCTCTCCTCTCCTTTCCTGTTGCCTTTGCTCTGCCTTTTCCATAGTGTGTTTTATTAGCGTAGAGTGTCACTGAAATGTTTACTGTCGTGTATCAAACAGAGGCAGGACACAGAGAGAAGTGAGATTGCCTCTGATTGATAAGATATGTGAGCTTCTATATATTTTAATCTGAACATTATGTTTCTCTGCCATGAGTAGTGGCTGATAAAATATAGGTCATCTTCTATTATATAACTGTAAGAGAAAACATAACAAAAATGTTACCAAATAAAAGCAAAGCGTAACAACAGCATGTATGTTTTACATGCACTCTCAGTTGTGTTTAGTTACCTTGGGTCCCTCATCACCAGCCTCATCTGAAAACATACTCTTCAGATACCCAGAAAAATCCCCTTAAAGTTCACACATGGTGCAAGCGTGTGTGTGTCTGTGTGTGTGTGTGTGTGTGTGTGATGTGTCGGTGACCAGTTTATTTGGTACACACATCTAGGGCATTGGTTTGCTGTTGTAAACCCATCACAGGTCTTCTG
>NC_044506.1:23506950-23514450 GCF_902362185.1 Chanos chanos
GTATATATGTGCTGTATGATCCGAGTGAATGTTTTGGATTGTGACGGTGTGAGTATATATGTGTGTAATGTGCGGAGGTGGACAAAGTACATAACCCCATTACTTGAGTCAATGTATAGATACTCCTGGTCAAATATTACTCCAATACAAGTGAAAGTTGTTCAGTCAGATTTTTACTTGAGTTAAAAGATGCTTTTAAAGATATTTAGGCTAAGTATTCAAAAGTGCATTTTTTTTTAATGTCAAAACCAGAAACAATCGATATTTCGCTAGGAACAAAAACGGAACCAGAAACTTTATATTTTTAATGTTTTGGAATAGAAACATTTATTTGAAATAATGGTAACCTGTTAATAACGTTGTTTTTTCGTTCTTTCTTTCGACCTAGCATGAACAACCCATGTCTTCATTCGTGTACACAAAAAAGCCTAAATGTATAAAAGTTGATGAGTTTCTCTTCGCTGATCACGCGCTTCCGTGCTTGTGACGGAGTAAAATAGGCCTATCTATCAATAGACATTTTTATACCGTCCAAGAGAGAGGCTACATACTGTCATGTCACACAGCTCTGCATAGGACGTTATTAATCGGTATTGCATTTTTTGTTCTAACCGGTTCGTGAACGATCATTCTAAGGTGGGAACGAACCGATTGCAAAAAAATTCTGGTTTGAAGCCCTGCTCACGGCTTATCAACATTTCTCATGACACCGAATCTCACGGATCTCACTAACTCGCACGGAATTTCACACAAATTAGCATAGAATAACAATTACGAGACTGGTGCGCAGTGCCAGTGACAGACTGCCGTGTTCGCACTGTGCGGCTCACTGCGTCCGCGTCGCAGTTACACTAGTCAACGATGTTTCAATAGACACTCGGTAAGCGCCTTCATCACTGGCCAACTTCTTATCTCTATGGGGCGAGGATCGACCTGTTTGCGAAATTCCACGCAGATGTAGCGATATGGTTGCACGCATATCCCCTGCCAACCTACATGCATCCATACTCCCCTAGACACTCTTTTCTCTCTCCTTAATTGCTTTGTCTGAGCCGGCCGTAGCTATATAAATTAATGAATAAATTGTTTGGATGAAAAGTTTGGTTTTCTTGCTCTATAAGTAGGCCTATCACATTGTGTACTAAAAAGCCATTAATGCATCTAGCCATTTAGTAAATTAATCTTAAATCTATCTATCTATCTATCTATCTATCTATCTATCTATCTATCTATCTATCTATCTATCTATCTATCTATCTATCTATCTATCTAACTATCTATCTGCGCAAACACACACACACACACATATGTGTGTGTGTACATATATATATATATATATATTAACCTGATGGCCTTGATGCCCTAGCATGTGGCCTTAGTGCCCTTAAAAAATTGCCCCAACACAGGCCACGTGGCCCCGCCCTTAAAATGACGACATTCCAGGCCTGGTGTCAACGCATTATTGTATTGTTGCCACAATGCATTTACAGAACCTGACTCTGAAACAACCTGACTCTGAAACAACCTTGTGAATGCACTGACTTGCTTGTAAAACCTGTAGAATAAAAAGCTTGTGGAATATGTTAGAAAGTCTTTAGAAACACAGCTGAATCGACAAAAGGACAGCCATTGTCGTTTTCATTTTTTTATTTAACACCCCCCCCCCCCACCCCCACAGTATGGCAATGTTCTGACACAGCTCTGACTGACTGAATTTGACTGACAGCATAGGAGTTGTTTACTGTGATTGTTTTTTCTCCTGTGATGAAAACAATATGGCCTATCGCGTTTTAGAAAGGAAAATTCGTGCACTGACTTCAGAGCTATGCTTCAAACTACCGAGAAACGAGAACCTTCTTAGAAATGTAGTGGAGTCAAAAGTACAGTATTTGTCTTTCAAGTGTAGTGGAGTAAAAGCCATAAGTTTCCAGAGAAAAATGATACTTGTGTAAAGTACAGATACTCGAAAAATTAACTTAAACACAGTACTCAAGTAAATGTACTTCGTTACTGTCCACTCCTGGTTGGGTGCACAGTAAGCAGTGTGTATTCCAGTGAGGCCATTCATCAGTGCCATTCCGACCAGTGGATAGCAGCCACGTGTACAGTATGAAACCCAGTCAAGGCTGCACTAGGACAGTGAATGTGTGTAAGGCTGCCCCTCATGACTGTACAGAGAGCACAGGTGTGTGGGGGTTGAGGGCAGTAAAAAACATGACTGAGTCTCTGGAAGGAAGAAGAAAAGGCATTGAAAATATCTGACATTGCTCTCGAAGTGAGTCAGACAAAACAGCTTGTTAATGGTACAGGTTAAAAAGCCCGGTGTGTGTGTGTGTGTACAAGTTCAAGTTTAAGTTTATTTATTAAATTGTCTCAAAGCAGCCCTACAGTGATCAGTGCCTGAACCCCCAGTGAGAAAGCCGAAGGCAACAGTGGCAAGGAAAAACTCCCTAATGGAGCCAATTGGAGGAAGAAACCCTGGGAGGAACCAAGACTCAGCAGGGGGAGCCCATCCTCTTCTGGCCAGCACAGTGTGTATAAGATATATCACTAAAAACTGTTCAGGTTTCTAACGTCTCAACAACCGTGTGCTGTATGGAAGTCACATTCCAAATACAATGACTGGGAATCACTGTGTACCATCTCACACAGAGGAAAATCTTGAAGTTACTCATTTAAATTTTTAGTTCTCATGAAGTCAGAGGCTGTCTGATATTCACACATGGAAACAAACCCTTCTGTGTTTCCCATTCACTTACAGAGCCGATGCGGCTGACCCCAGATCAGATCTCTCACAGTGTGCTTTTTCAGACATCCCTTTCTCACTTTTCTACTCCCTAGACACAGCAATAAGGTTAATGAATATTTAAGGCAGCAGGCAGCTCCAAATCCAACGTTGTCTTCACACACACGCCCAGCGCGGTGAGCTATAGGTTGGTTTGTTTAGTGTGTGTTCTGGCAGAGGGAGAAAAACAGTGTGTGATTAAAGAAGGGTGTGTTATGGGGAATAGGATTGGCTATGGAAAGTGTTCAGAATGCAGCAGCTCAGCATGTGGAGATAAAACCCTTTGAAATGGAAAACAGCCTGAGAGCAGCCTGTGTGTGTGTGTATGTGTGTGTGTGTGTGTGTGTGTGTGTTTGAGTTAGTTTCAAGGTCTGTAACTATGTGTGTCAGTCAGAGTGGATGTGTGTGTGTGTGTGTGTGTGTGTGTGTGTTGGTGTATTTTACTGTGTAGGTTTTGTGTGTGTTGAGTCGTCCTAAGACTACGTTGTGTGAAGTGCAGGTACTCAGGGAGGTTTTCTCTTGTACCATGAAATTGTTGCTTGGTAAGCTCATGCCCCATCTTTCGAATGAGTCACACCTCCGTGGCCCTGTTCTGCCAATCGCAGCGCCAAATCCAATGAATTTGGTCAGAGCCTTAGAATCTTCACGCCTCCTCCTTTTTGTGGGAGTGGTGGGCGCTTTCAGTCTGGTCTCAGTGGTAGACGCAGTGGCAGAGGAATACATAAGGACTGGGAGCATTATGTCACTGCTTTACTAATGCATTGTCTAGCATTGTCTGTGGTGGGTGGCTGTGGAGTGAATGGAGTTTATTTCAGGGAACAGCCCATTTAGACCTGACCTCAATAAATCCCCAAACACACACACTCTCACACGCACACACACACATGCGCACACACACACACAAACACACACACACACTCATACACACACTCTCTCGCACACGCACACGCACACGCACACACACACACACATTCACACACACACACACACACACTCTCATACACACACTCTCTCGCACACGCACACACACACACACACACACACTCTCATACACACACTCTCTCACACACGCGCACACACACACACACACACACACACACACACACACACACAGGTTCACACACACACACACACACACACACACACATTCTTGTGCTTCTGTCTTTGTGAGGACACACATTGACATAATGCATTCCCTAGCCTCTTACCCTCTCCTCAACCATCACACTCAGGCCTGACCTGAGGATGTGTATTTAAACACATACATAATGCAGTGAGTTATTTTTAATCTCTGCTTCAATGCAAGAGGCATCAGAGCTTAATTCATATGCGTTAAGACCACACACACACGCACACACACCATTGCACTCTCTGACGCAGAACCACTGTATATTATATATATACACAGTGTATCAGGGGCAGGATGAACTGATGAAAGCTTTGGTGACAGCATGTCTCAGAATTGAACATTTTAAGATGACTCATGACTCGTGAAAATTCTCTGAGGTACTGGGGCAAGATGGCATCTTGTTTTAAATCAGGAGGATTCCGTTTCAATTGTTAGTGATTTTTCAATGACTGTTAACTTTATTTTTTACCCTTTTATATTTGAATTTGTAAATGTGTGATGAAGTCAGATGTTTGTGGTGAAAAGTTCAGAAAGGCTCTCTGCTGAGCCCTGTTGAATGACAGAAGTGTGTAATGTCAACCATTTTAGCAATGTTCAACTAGCACACACTCACATTCACACACTCACACACACACACACACACACACACACACACACACACACACACACTCACACTCACACTCACACACACACACACAAACACTCTCTCACACACACACACGCACACACACACACACTCACACACACACACACACACACACACACAAGCACTCACACATTCACACACTCACACACACACACACACACACAGACACACACATTCACACTCACACACACACACACACATTCACACACACACGCACACACACATACTCTACCCTCTCCCCCAAAACACGTACCCCTCTCTTCCGGAACCCCTGTCTGTGTCATATATCCGGATAAAACCTCCGCCAGCTGAGGTTTGGGTGTGTGTGTGTGTGTGTGTGTGTGTGTGTGTGTGTGTGTGTGTGTATGTGTGTGTGTGTGTGTGTGTAAACAACAGGGAGGACTTTGGTGTCTCAGTGGGGAATATGTCATTGTGGAACCAAAACCACAAGCCCAGATGCCAGGTAGAACCACAGCTGTGTGTGTGTGTGTGTGTGTGTGTGTATTTGTTTAATCTAAACAGGTCTTTCTGGACCACTGTTTCTCTCTCTCTTTGCTTGTCCAATGAAAAGGAATTATTTTTTCTTTTTCTTTTTGAAATCCAGGCAGTGGTGTCTTAATGAGGCCTCTGTGTTACACATGGGCTAAAGCCAATGTGTATACTCATGTGTCCTATAGTCTATCAGTGCTATCAGACTTCTGTTTTACATAACAGTACAGCCATATGATTTAGTGAAATATCCCATGTGATCTAAAGTAAAGCTACCCTGGTTACCCTGGTTTGACGGACAGCTGCCTCTTTGTAATTTATTTGTTATGGTGATTTTACTGACACATCACATCAGTAGATTAACGTTTACCAGTGATTTTGATTCCTGTCATAATGATATCCATTACAGATGGTGCTGAGCACCTCTCCTTTGCTGACTGAGAAAAAATGGCATGATGTCCTGTTTCACATTATGACTGTTTCACAGACCAGTAACGTTATGTCCTGTTTCATAGACCAGTAACATTATGACTGTTTCCACAGACCAGTAACGTTATGTCCTGTTTCATAGACCAGTAACATAATGACTGTTTCCACAGACCAGTAACATTATGTCCTGTTTCATAGACCAGTAACATTATGACTGTTTCACAGACCAGTAACGTTATGTCCTGTTTCATAGACCAGTAACATTATGTCCTGTTTCCAGCACGCCACAGCTGAAGAAGTGGTCATTTGTCCCAGTAAATGAATATTAAAATGCACAAAAGAAATACTTCTGTGCAATGTACAAAAAATAAAAAACAGAAACATTTGAGCTACTGCTAAACACAGAGGCACAGGCTGTTTGGAGCCTTTGGGTCAAAAAGGACAAAATTCTCCTCTAGGGTTAGGTCAGGTCAGTTGCTTTAGGATGAAGTGAGTGGGTTTTTCAATAGTTATTCCCATATCACAGGGGAAATACCATTTGTTCTTCTCGTGTGGTCCTTTGTCATCATGGCAAAGTGGAATTCTCTTTCCTTCCTTCAACTCCCTCCTCCTTTTCTCTCCTCAGTCTGTTCACCTCTTTCTTCTCTCCATCCCTCTCCTTGGCTTGTCCTTTTCTTTATTATGTGAGAGAAATGTGACCTTTGAGAGGTGCATCATGGGAGCAGACTCCTGGTAGGGTATGGGGTGGGGGTGGCAGTGGATTTCTGTAAGGTCTCATAGGCCTGTTTTTACAAACACACACACACACACACACATCATCAGCAATCACTCAAAGTGGAGTATGATGGTGCTCCTGGGGGGGGTCCTTATTGTGGGTCTTCAAATGACTGAAAAGGCCAATTCTGGAACCACAGACTCTCTTGCTGTGTGGGCACTGATGTGAGGTGCTGGAAGTGGGGTGTGGGAGAGCGTTTTTTGGGGGGGGAACCCTCTCCGTTCTTTGCTGCTGCTTGACTCTGGCAGCCTGTCGGAGATCGTCTTCATAGAGTGTGGCTCCTTCATGCAAACTATTTCTCCATGCGGCTCTGTTTTGAGCAAGGTCTTCCCAGTTAGAGCTCTTTATGTGGAGCGTTTTTGAGGTGGATCCTGATCTTGTCCTTGAGACACTTTTTCGGACCTCCAGGAGCTCACTGGCCAGCGTTTAGAAGACCTGTTTTTGGAGGCGCGTGGCAGGCATTGGTATTCCACGGCCTGTCCGTCTCAGCTGGTGTTTAATGACGGCGGTGGCAAGGCTGTCCATGTTAGTGCGCTTCTCTTTCCAGCTGATACGCAAGATCTTTCGCAGGCATCTCTGGCGGTGGCACTCCAGGACTCTGATATGCCCACTGCACATAGTCCCGGTCTCTGCACCAGATAAAAGAGCGGGAAAGATAACTGCCTTGTGGACCGTTAGTTTGGTCATGCCTGTGCGTGACCTCTTTTAACATGGAGAGGCTGGTGCACGGACAGCCACCACATGGTCCTTGACAGAGACAGACCAGCAACCGGTGGCCTGGACGCCATGACAGCCTTTCTCCACCTTCACAGACGTAGCCATCCGCCTGTTTGCTGGACACCACCCTCTGCCTGCTCCACTGCTGAGGTCTTTCTTGAGTCGCACCTTGTCTGGTACCTCCCCCTCAACCTTACCGCCAAGGGTGACCCTACCAGGAAGTTAAATTGCAGACGGCATCACTCTTGGGATCTTTGGTACACACAAGCTTCACACTCCTCAGCACCTCATAAACACGTACAGACACACTTTCAGTGCAAAATACATAAAGTGCATGAATGAGTGACAGCAGTTTAACATCTTGCATTTTGTGTCACATGACTCATCTCTGAAACCACCTTAGTACCATGGTAATGAGAGTCCCATCAATAATTTAGTGTGTGTGTATGTGTGTGTGTGTGTGTGTGTGTGTTTATGTGTGTGTGCGTGCGTGCGTGCGTGCGTGTCTGTGTGTGCGTGTGTGCGTGTGT
>NC_044506.1:23526950-23531950 GCF_902362185.1 Chanos chanos
TGAGTGTCTGTGTGTGTCTGTTTACACTCACACACAGAACAGCAGTGAGTGTCTGTGTGTGTCTGTTTACATTCACACAGAACAGCAGTGAGTGTCTGTGTGTGTCTGTTTACACTCACACACAGAACAGCAGTGAGTGTCTGTGTGTGTCTGTTTACACTCACACAGAACAGCAGTGAGTGTCTGTGTGTGTCTGTTTACACTCACACACAGAACAGCAGTGAGTGTCTGTGTGTGTCTGTTTACACTCACACACAGAACAGCTGTGAGTGCCTGTGTGTGTCTGTTTACACTCACACACAGAACAGCAGTGAGTGTCTGTGTGTGTCTGTTTACACTCACACAGAACAGCAGTGAGTGTCTGTGTGTGTCTGTTTATACTCACACACAGAACAGCAGTGAGTGTCTGTGTGTGTCTGTTTATACTCACACACAGAACAGCAGTGAGTGTCTGTGTGTGTCTGTTTACACTCACACAGAACAGCAGTGAGTGTCTGTGTGTGTCTGTTTACATTCACACACAGAACAGCAGTGAGTGTCTGTGTGTGTCTGTTTACACTCACACAGAACAGCAGTGAGTGTCTGTGTGTGTCTGTTTACACTCACACACAGAACAGCAGTGAGTGTCTGTGTGTGTCTGTTTACACTCACACAGAACAGCAGTGAGTGTCTGTGTGTGTCTGTTTATACTCACACACAGAACAGCAGTGAGTGTCTGTGTGTGTCTGTTTATACTCACACACAGAACAGCAGTGAGTGTCTGTGTGTGTCTGTTTACACTCACACAGAACAGCAGTGAGTGTCTGTGTGTGTCTGTTTACATTCACACACAGAACAGCAGTGAGTGTCTGTGTGTGTCTGTTTACACTCACACAGAACAGCAGTGAGTGTCTGTGTGTGTCTGTTTACACTCACACACAGAACAGCAGTGAGTGTCTGTGTGTGTCTGTTTACACTCACACAGAACAGCAGTGAGTGTCTGTGTGTGTCTGTTTACACTCACACAGAACAGCAGTGAGTGTCTGTGTGTGTCTGTTTATACTCACACACAGAACAGCAGTGAGTGTCTGTGTGTGTCTGTTTACACTCACACACAGAACAGCAGTGAGTGTCTGTGTGTGTCTGTTTACACTCACACAGAACAGCAGTGAGTGTCTGTGTGTGTCTGTTTACATTCACACACAGAACAGCAGTGAGTGTCTGTGTGTGTCTGTTTACACTCACACAGAACAGCAGTGAGTGTCTGTGTGTGTCTGTTTACACTCACACACAGAACAGCAGTGAGTGTCTGTGTGTGTCTGTTTACACTCACACAGAACAGCAGTGAGTGTCTGTGTGTGTCTGTTTATACTCACACACAGAACAGCAGTGAGTGTCTGTGTGTGTCTGTTTATACTCACACACAGAACAGCAGTGAGTGTCTGTGTGTGTCTGTTTACACTCACACAGAACAGCAGTGAGTGTCTGTGTGTGTCTGTTTACACTCACACAGAACAGCAGTGAGTGTCTGTGTGTGTCTGTTTATACTCACACAGAACAGCAGTGAGTGTCTGTGTGTGTTTGTCTGTATATAGTCACTTAGATGTGTGTTTCTCTTTTTTTTTTGTAAAACCATGTCTGTTTGTGTAGATGTGTGTGACAGAGCGGTAGAGTGTGTGTATCTTAAATATAAATGTCAGTGCTGTTTTCTGTGTGCAGATGGAACAGCTGTGTGCAGTCTCTGATTGGCTCATTTGAGGCATTTCAGGACCTGATGAAGAAAGCTGAGGAAGGCAGGGAGTTCTTCAAGGACCTGGATAGGAAGACCACTTCTCTTCTGACCAGAACTAAGACCCTCTGTGCGGCCAGAGAAGAGGAGAGACTTGCCCTGCTGGAGAGGTTAGGAACAGCAACTGAGGTTTACAGTCATTGGTCAGGTTATAGTCTTTAGAGCATGCCAGTTCAGCTCGTGATCCTCAGGAAATGGATACCGCACATTTTCTATTGTCAGTTAGTTGTACCAGTGTTCAATGACCTATCAGTGAGTCGAAATGGACAGGATTGAGTTTGGATTCAGGGGCCTGCGCTGAATATCTCTCCTCTGGAGGTTCTAAGATTCAAAAATGGTGAAAGGTGAAATTTAAAGGTTGTCCCTGATCAATACAAGTAATTTTGATGTGTTTTTTTTTTTGTTTATTTGTTTGTTTGCTTGTTTGTTTCATTTTAAGGGAGATTGGTAAGGCACCCCTTCCCAGACCGTCTACCCAGAAGCCCTTGCAGGCCCATAAAACTCCAGATACAGGTTCTGGCCCCTCTAGTCTGGATGTTGTGGGTCCTTCTGTTCCTCCCTTCCCCATGTCCGAGCACCTGCCACGGGACCTACGCAGCCTCCCACCTGACGTGAGTTTCACGGACGGGCCCAGACACCCTCACCCCACCACTCACCCTGGGCCATTCTCAGCTGGCCCAACCCACAGTCCTCTCTCCTGGCCTCCTGGAACCACCGTGTTCGCCCCCTCCCAGCCTCCGAACCCTACAGGCCCTTTCATGGATTCACGGGCAGGACTAGTACCCCCTCAGGCTTCACCTGTACAACCTTTCCCCTTAAACCAGGCCACTGGCATCCGCACCAGGCCTAGTCACCCCTCAGCTCTGCAGTGCCAGCCTGGACCTCCAGGGGGCCTCCCTCCCATTCCACCCCAGCCAAACCCCAGGCTCGACTACCGTGCAGCTCCCTGGCAACCAGCTGCCGCCGGAGCTTTCCCAGCTGTCTCAGGGGGATACGTCATTCCTCCTCGGATCGGCCAGCAGCCCCCAGGCGCTCTCAGTGCAGGTCTGCCTGTATCACAGCCCCCAGGCGCTCTCAGTGCAGGTCTGCCTGTATCACAGCCCCCAGGCGCTCTCAGCGCAGGTCTACCTGTATCACAGCCCCCAGGCGCTCTCAGTGCAGGTCTACCTGTATCACAGCCCCCAGGCGCTCTCAGCGCAGGTCTACCTGTATCACAGCCCCCAGGCACTCTCAGTGCAGGTCTACCTGTATCACAGCTCCCAGGCGCTCTCAGCGCAGGTCTACCTGTATCACAGCCCCCAGGCGCTCTCAGTGCAGGTCTACCTGTATCACAGGGTCCTGCGACAGGAGGACGGTATCCTCCACCACCAGGACAACAGCCGCCTCCCTTCCTACCCACCTCCTCCTCTATGCAACAGTTTGGACCACAAACCCACAGTCTGCCGAGACAAGGTGTTCACACTCTTCCTCCAGGAGCTGCTTTACCAGGGCAAGTCCCTGGTCCAGTCTCACAGTACCAACCTCCCTTCTCGACCCAGTCTGTGTACCCATGCCCAGTGTACCAACCTGGTGTAACCCCACCAATGCAACCCCAGCCTGGTCCTGGTTCAACACAAACACAGCCTGTGAGGGCTACTGGTCCAAATCTAGGCAATCTTCTAAACCAGCCCCAGCTAAACCAGCCCCAACCTTTCCAAAATCAACCCCGGCCCCATGTGGGGTATGTGCCCCCTCACTTCCACGTCATGACATCCCACCAACTCCCCCTAGTGGCACAAACTCATCCTCAGGTTCCACTCAGCCACCCAGGTACCTACCAGCCTAAAGGCATGATGCCAAGTCAGCCCCAGATACCCCCTGGCATTCTGCCCTCACATGCTAATATGTTCCCACAAGCATTACCAGCCCAGCCCCAGTTTCCTGCAACCTTCCATCCCAGTCAGCCAGTTCAGTTCAATGCCATCTTTGACCCAGCAGGGGCATCCTCTTACCCAAACCCAAATCCAAACCCAGCACTCATTAATCAGCCTCCCCCTGCTTCTCAGAGTGTGACTCAACCCCCGTCAGGGGCACCTGTGACTGACATCCCAATTGCCAGTACAGAGGTACCTAATGTTGCTCCCATACCTCAGCCAGTGCCCCCTGACACCACACCCCCTAATCAGACCTCCACCTCTGGGGAGGAGCCATTGCCTTCCTTGCTGGAGAGCCAGGATTCGGAGGCTGATACCACCAGCGTTCAGCCCAATGGAGTGTCACAGATAGAGAAGCCCGTGAATGGTGTATCTGATTCATCTGTGTGTCAGGTCTCCCTGAGGGACAGGCTGGACAACCTCAGTCTTGCATCACAGGAAGAGGCATCCAAAAACAAGGAAGATAAAAGCCAAGACCCCCCTTTGTTTGAGAGCAATGTAGGTTCCCTTCAGCCAATCAGCAGACTGCCCGAGTCCACGCTGAGCCAATCAGAGCTGGGAAAAGGAGCGGTCCACCAACCAGAGGGCGAAAATGGATTGGGTGAACCTATCCCATCTGTGCCGGCAGCCAGCGATACTGAGGATACAGCTGGTAGATGTCCCACAGCCTCAGTGGGTGGAGACACAGTGGATGGAGACACAGTGGATGGAGAGAGCAGAGGGTCAGACAGCACAGCCCAAAAGAGTGATGACCAGCAGGGGGAGCCAAAGAGTGACCCATTGAATGACCTGGACCCACTTTGGACTTTACACAAAACCTGAATACACTCCTGTCTCATGCTTCACACACACACAGTCCTGTTTACACCTGACATTCAGACATGATCCAGACACCGTCCTCGTTCCGACGGGATGGTCTTTTAAGTACAGGTTTGGAAGCTATGCTGCTGTGAGTCCGATCGGGTCACCGTGCCGTCTAACGCCAGAGTCCGGTTTTCTGGCATTGGGTTTGGATTACACAGATTGCTCTGGTTGCATTTCTGACCTCTGACCCAAAAATAATCCGAAACATGTCACTATTCACTCTTTTATCTGATAGTGATGCAGTCGACTCACAGAGACCAGGTGTAAACAGGACTGGACCCTCAGTCACACTTACTGAGTTTGCACACTGTCTACTAGTATACGACAGCATGAATAACCCACAGCACACAGACACACACATTAACACCAAAGGATATAGACCTGTTGGTTATGCCTAAACACGCAACAGCCTTTAACATACTAGCAAATCAAGGTTTCTACAGATCTGTAGAATT
>NC_044506.1:23534450-23551950 GCF_902362185.1 Chanos chanos
CACTCTTCATCAGTCACACTCTACATCAGTCACACTCTTCATCAGTCACGCTCTACATCACTCTTCATCAGTCACACTCTTCATCAGTCAAACTCTACATCAGTCTCACTCTACATTAGTCACACTCTACATCAGTCACACTCTAAATCAGTCACACTCTACATCACTCTTCATCAGTCACACTCTACATCACTCTTCATCAGTCACGCTCTACATCAGTCACACTCTTCATCAGTCACACTCTACATCAGTCACACTCTAAATCAGTCACACTCTACATCACTCTTCATCAGTCACACTCTACATCAGTCACACTCTTTACCAGTCACACTCTTCATCAGTCACACTCTACATCAGTCACACTCTTCATCAGTCACACTCTACATCAGTCACACTCTACATCACTCTACATCAGTCACACTCTTCATCAGTCACGCTCTACATCACTCTTCATCAGTCACACTCTTCATCAGTCAAACTCTACATCAGTCTCACTCTACATTAGTCACACTCTACATCAGTCACACTCTAAATCAGTCACACTCTACATCACTCTACATCAGTCACACTCTACATCAGTCACACTCTAAATCAGTCACACTCTACATCACTCTTCATCAGTCACACTCTACATCACTCTTCATCAGTCACGCTCTACATCAGTCACACTCTTCATCAGTCACACTCTACATCAGTCACACTCTAAATCAGTCACACTCTACATCACTCTTCATCAGTCACACTCTACATCAGTCACACTCTTTACCAGTCACACTCTTCATCAGTCACACTCTACATCAGTCACACTCTTCATCAGTCACACTCTACATCAGTCACACTCTACATCACTCTACATCAGTCACACTCTTCATCAGTCACACTCTTCATCAGTCACGCTCTTCATCAGTCACGCTCTACATCAGTCACACTCTAAATCAGTCACACTCTACATCACTCTTCATCAGTCACACTCTTTACCAGTCACACTCTTCATCAGTCACACTCTACATCACTCTACATCAGTCACACTCTACATCAGTCACACTCTACATCACTCTACATCAGTCACACTCTTCATCAGTCACACTCTTTACCAGTCACACTCTTCATCAGTCACACTCTACATCAGTCACACTCTTCATCAGTCACACTCTACATCAGTCACACTCTACATCAGTCACACTCTTCATCAGTCACACTCTACATCAGTCTCACTCTTCATCAGTCACACTCTTCATCACTCTTCATCAGTCACACTCTACATCACTCTACATCAGTCACGCTCTACATCAGTCACACTCTTCATCAGTCACACTCTTCATCAGTCACACTCTACATCAGTCACACTCTTCATCAGTCACGCTCTACATCAGTCACACTCTACATCAGTCACACTCTTCATCAGTCTCACTCTACATCAGTCACACTCTACATTAGTCACACTCTACATCACTCTTCATCAGTCACACTCTTCATCAGTCTCACTCTTCATCAGTCACACTCTACATCACTCTTCATCAGTCACACTCTACATCAGTCTCACTCTACATCAGTCACACTCTACATCAGTCACGCTCTTCATCACTCTTCATCAGTCACACTCTACATTAGTCACACTCTACATCAGTCACACTCTACATCACTCTTCATCAGTCACACTCTACATCACTCTTCATCAGTCTCACTCTACATCAGTCACACTCTACATCACTCTACATCAGTCACACTCTACATCAGTCACACTCTTCATCAGTCTCACTCTACATCAGTCACACTCTACATCAGTCACACTCTTCATCAGTCACACTCTACATCAGTCACACTCTACATCAGTCACACTCTTCATCAGTCTCACTCTTCATCAGTCACACTCTACATCAGTCACACTCTTCATCAGTCACACTCTACATCAGTCACACTCTTCATCAGTCTCACTCTACATCAGTCTCACTCTACATCAGTCACACTCTACATCAGTCACGCTCTATATCAGTCATGCTCTACATCACTCTTCATCAGTCACACTCTACATCAGTCACACTCTTCATCAGTCACACTCTACATCAGTCACGCTCTACATCAGTCACACTCTACATCACTCTTCATCAGTCACACTCTTCATCAGTCACTCTTCAGGTTATGGCTGGCTTTGATGCCTCCATTAATATAAATTTATGTAGATTTTGTAGAGTATAGACAAGAATAACTTTCATTTAACTTTTTATTCTGGTTATTCTGTTATTTCTACATCTTTAAATTGTTCTCTCGTCATGTCTGTTCTTCTATGCCCACCCCCAACTCTCTCACTCTCTCTCTCTCTCTCTCTCAGCTGTGATGTTGAAGCCAAAGACAATTGAAATCCTTATCTTATAGTTCTACCACTCTTTATTTAGAGAAAAAAGGATTAATGAAAGATTTTCGTTAAATATGAAAAAACACCTTGTTATTTATTAGAAGTGACAAAAAAGCGTGTGTTTGCTCCCTCTGTCTAGAAAATTAGTATTAAAAGTCAAAGTATGTTCGGCGCTGTCTGTGACCAAGCGATCCCTGTAGGGTTAGCGTCCCCAGTGCTGTTTATCTCACAGGAAAAAAGCCACTGCACAGAGATTGGACAGTTCAGATAGTCCCTCAGAAATGACCTGGTCCTGAAGTCGCTGTCTCAGAGAATAGTTTGGGAAAGTTTTTGTTGTGTCATGTCGTGGCGCGGCTGTTACGGGGTGCAGGCCTTGCCCAGACGAGGATTGGGCACGCGGACGGGCATGGGGGGCAGAGAGCGGGTGCTGACGGGGCTGTATCCGGGTTCGGAGCTGCGTCGCGGGCAGAGCTGAGACAGTGAACCCCTCTGTCCGGACCGGCCCGGGGGGCAACGCAGCACGGGTGACTTTTTGGGAGACTTTGGGGGTAGTTTGTAGAGGAAAACATTGTAGTGAAGGGGGGGGCTCGTCTGTGGGTGCATCTTCGCCTCTTTGGGAAGGAGCAGCTCCAGATCAATGGTCACTCCAGCCTGCACACACACACACACACACACACACACACACACACACACAAACAAACAGGCAGAAAAGTACACATACGCGCACAAAACATACACAGACACAGACCAATATATACACAAACATGCATGGGTACAGACACATGGGCACAGACACATGGGTACAGACACATAGGTACAGACACATGAGTACATACACATGGGTACAGACACATGGGCACAGACACATGGGTACAGACACATGGGCACAGACACATGGGTACAGACACATGGACACAGACACATGGGCACAGACACATGGACACAGACACATGGGCACAGACACATGGACACAGACACATGGGCACAGACACATGGGCACAGACACATGAGTACATACACAGAAAGAGGAACACATGGACAAAAGTGTATTATTCATTTTGACCTCGTGTTTAAGAGCCAGTGCATGCCAGTGTGTCTTTAACTGTATCAAATCACCAACACTTCACTGTTTCAGTTCCCAAATGCCTTCTAATTCCTAATCCCTGCAAATGTACACACAGTGTATGTAATCCATACCTCAGGACGTGTGACTGTTCACAGCACAGAGAGAGAGAGAGAGAGCTGATTTAAATCTAATTTTCCTACTCAGACTGACGCTGTGAACACTGTCACAATCAATCAGCTTGGCCTGCTTAGCGCCGTCTAATTCCCTCCTGTATTAAAATTGCTTTACTAATTAGTTACAGACTGAAATGATGTTATGTACTCAAATATAACCAACGAACCTCATACCCAAAGTCGCCTCATCCTAGTCCACAGAGTTAAATATCTCTACAGCTTTCTCAAAGCAGAATTGACTGACACCTGTAAGGAGCTCCCTCACACAGGAGCTGGGCTGTTTGAGGGGAAATGTTATGTTGGAAGTACAGTAGTGTAAGATGACACTGTGGGCTGTTGTGTGTTCACAGGCCGGCAGTGTGCAGTAGTGTGGGCTGTTGTGTGTTCACAGGCCGGCAGTGTGCAGTAGTGTGGACTCACTCATGCAGAGGACAGTGTAGGGGAAAAGGTTCATGGTGTTGGATTGGATTTGTGTCACTGAGGGACTGACATACAGGCCCCAGGTTTTACTTCCAGAGGAAGTGTCTCTGCTAAGGGTTTACTTTTTACTGTAATACTGTTCTTCTGTAAGGACAGACAGTCACTGGTGTCATTGGACTGACTGTACTGGTGTGTGTGTGTGTGTGTGTGTTTATGTTATTGTAACTGACTGCACTGGTGTACTGGTGTGTGTTAAGGTA
This sequence comes from Chanos chanos, assembly GCF_902362185.1. Taxonomy (NCBI): domain Eukaryota; kingdom Metazoa; phylum Chordata; class Actinopteri; order Gonorynchiformes; family Chanidae; genus Chanos; species Chanos chanos. The sequence continues at coordinate 23,538,723 of NC_044506.1, forward strand.
ACTGACTTTATTGGTGTGTGTGTGTGCGTGTCTTGATAACTGACTGTATTGGGGCGTGTTTGTGTGTGTGTGTGTGTGCGTGTTTACTGTGTGTGTGTACGTGTGTGCGTGTGTGTGTGTGTTATGATAACTGCACACTGTGAGGACTAGCCCTGACATGATGTTAGAGCATATAGGAGTTTGTGTATGTCAGTAGTTCTGGTAGTAGAACTGGAGTTCTGACTAATACTGTTGTAATCTAAGTTGAATATATTGAATAGTGTATTAGAGAATCTGTAAGTGAATAATAATATATAGTGTATTATTGAATCTGTATGTGAATAATAATATATAGTGTATTATTGAATCTGTATGTGAATAATAATATATAGTGTATTAGAGAATATGTAAGTGAATGATAATATATAGTATATTATTGAATCTGTATGTGAATAATAATATATAGTGTATTATTGAATCAGTAAGTGAATAATAATATATAGTGTATTAGAGAATATGTAAGTGAATAATAATATATAGTGTATTAGAGAATATGTAAGTGAATGATAATATATAGTATATTATTGAATCTGTATGTGAATAATAATATATAGTGTATTATTGAATCTGTATGTGAATAATAATATATAGTGTATTAGAGAATATGTAAGTGAATGATAATATATAGTATATTATTGAATCTGTATGTGAATAATAATATATAGTGTATTATTGAATCAGTAAGTGAATAATAATATATAGTGTATTAGAGAATATGTAAGTGAATAATAATATATAGTGTATTAGAGAATATGTAAGTGAATAATAATATATAGTGTATTAGAGAATCTGTATGTGAATAATAATATATAGTGTATTAGAGAATATGTAAGTGAATAATAATATATAGTGTATTAGGGGACCTGTAAGTGAACAATAATATATTTGTGCTTGTACACTGCTAGTGATTTTATAGACAGCTGGATCAGACTTGGACAGCAGCTACACTATTATAACTCTGCTCCTTTTATTGTTGCATACAGTCTTATAGTATTACAAAATGTTCTCTTTTCAAAAGGAGAGTAAAAATGGCTCTGATGTGAATGTTCCATGGTTCTTACTCCAGGGTGACAAAAGACATCCCATAGGATGTTGTTGTTAAAGAAATACTGGAAAGAAACTACTCTGCTCTCAGTCCACCCAAATTCATGATGCTGCTACAGTCATTCAGTCACTATTTGGGGTGCACTTTGATTGCACTGTAATATGCAAATTGCTCCCACTTTCTAACACGGCAGTTCTCCTTAACAGAGAAGTCATTTTATATGATTTGTTGTTGTTGTTGTAGTTGTTGTTGTTGTTAAATGACCATGTAAAAAGGTATATGGGGAAATACCATGGACCATGAACCAAAAATGACATGAACCGTAAACATGAACCGTAAACCTCAAGATGTGTGCTCGGTAACATAAAGGGTTAATGACACTTGGAATAAAAGTCTGTGGTTTAGCACCAGCAGAGTCAAATACAACCATAGTTTTCACCAATTAAAAATGGAAAAATCTAATTTAATGCATATGAAATACAAGGCATCGTGAGAGTTCTCTAATGAGAGTTCTCTAATGAGAGTGTTCTAATGAGAGTGTTCTAATGAGAGTGTTCTAGTGAGAATTCTCCAGTGAGAATGTTGTAATGCAAGTGCTTTAATGAGAGTTTTCTGATGACTGTTTTTTAATGAGAGTCTTCTAATGAGAGTGGTCCAATGAGAACATTCTTATAAGAGTTCCCTAAAGGGAGTGTTCTACTAAAAATTCTATAATGCGAGCATTCTAATGAGAGTTTTCCGATGAGAATGTTCTAATCAGAGTTCTTTAATGAGAGATCTTTAATGAGAATGTTTTAGTGAGAGTTCTCTAATGGGAGTGGTCTGATGAGAATGCTCTAATAATAGATCTCTAAAGAGAGTGTTTTAACAATAGTTCTATGATGAGAATGTTCTAATAAGAGTTATCTAAAGAGAGTGTTCTACTGAGAATTCTATAATGATAGTGTTCTGCTGAGAGTTCTTTAATTAGAGTTCTTTAATGAAAATGTTCTAGTGAGAGATCTCTGTTGTGAATGGTCTAATGAGAATGTTCTAGTAAGTTCTTTAGAGTGTTCTACTGAGAGTTCAATAATGAGTGTTCTAATGAGAGTTTTCTAATGAGAAAGTTCTAATAAGAGTTCTCTGATGAGAGTGTGCAGTAAGTCTTGTGTAGTTAGCAGTGTTTAGGGTATGTGTTATAATGAGAGCCTGTTGTAGGTGTGGTATGGTTAGCAGTTGTTCAGGTATATGCTAAAGCCATGCACGCAAGCAAAGCCTGAGACAGTATTAAAGACAGAGGAAGGGACAAAGAGATAAAAAGAAAGATAGAAATCCAGAGAAGAGCGGGGATAGAACAGGACCAGACTGGGACTAAATATGTAATGTTAAAAACAGTTTATTCCAACAAACTCTTATTTGATTCTTTGTCATAATGTGTATTTAAAAAAAATGACAAAAAGGACAATCTCAAATACATCACATTAATGAAAGCAACATTAATGAGACCATGTTTGTAATATGCTGTGTATATCAATCCAAGTAAAGTTTGTTTCTATATTTACCCTTACTTATGGAATTAGTCAGACAAACATCAAAATCTCTACAGGTATTTTTTTAATCCACTATCCCTAAACTTCATTTTCCCTCCAAAATCTTCTCACTGTAATTTTTTTTTAAATTATTATTTATTATTATTATCATTATTGTACAAAGTAACACCAATGCATGCGGGTAAGGCGGGACAAAAAGGGACTGTGTGTGTGTATGCGTGTGTAAGGGGAGGTGACATTAGTTAGATTACAGGTCAAAAGGTCAAAGGTGAGTGCATGGGCTGAGGTCGTGATGCTGACAGTCTAGACACAATGAAACAGCGCGAGATGTGAAAATGCGTGACGGTTAAAGCAGGTGAGGAAGAGGAGCAGGTGCTGGCTTCATCACAATCTGAGACGCTGGCATAGCTGGCATTCCACCCAGCCACGACTCGGAGCAGGTGCAGCGTTGGCATCAGCATTGGCATTGGCGTTTAGTGAATGGTGCAGGTGGGGTGAGCTGAGAGTGGCACTCCGTGAGCCTCGCTGCAGTGTGACACGTGACATTGTGCTGTGGCACTGTGACGTGCGGTTTGTGATGTTAAGTGAGTGTGTGCCGAGGCCATTGTGGCAGTGTGTCGTAAGAGTCAGGCACGGGGCCAAGATGTGGAGTAGCGGGGAGCTTTGTGATTGGCTGAGACAATGAAATGCAGGCAGTGCTGTTGCGTGCTGATTATGGAGCCTCTAAAGCAGCAGCCGTACTTGCCAGTATGGTAATGCCAGCACATGCGGGTGTTCAGTCACAGCATTGCCATGTGGCGGGAGGCCGGCGCTACACCATGTTGTTCTGCAGCGATATTACCTCATCAGCGTTGTCTTCGCCGCCCACTTTGTCGTTCTCGTGTGTGGGCGTTACAGAGTTCTGGATGATCAGGGACTCGTCCTCTTTGGAGGGTGGGCTTTTCACTGGCTCCTCCAGCTTGGCACAATCTTCCTGCTTCAGGAATAATACATGCAGACACACTGAATGTGAATCTCGATCCATTTGTAGTAATCAAACACTTCTGTTAAATAAATCTCAGTGGTTAAAAAACACATCTATGACTTATATCATTATATCAAAAATCATAGTGCACCACAATTTCAAATATTAACCCACCTACTTACCTAAGACAAACTCACACACACACACACACACACACTTTCACTCTGTGGCCATCAGCATGTCAAAGAACCATGCATAAACGTGTATAGAGGGATTCCTGATGAATTAACTTGCGGGAATTCTCTGACATTCAGACCCTGGGTCAGTTTTGCTCATTGGCTCAGAGGACAAGACTTTGCCTGAGCGAACCAGACTCCAGATCTGAAACAGCTCTTTTCCACCGGGATGGTGCTGGTGCGGAGCCAGTTTTGCCTCGGTGCCTTTTGAGAACCGACCCGCATTTTGACAGGTTTGAGAACCAAATGTTACACAGTGAAAGTTGGGGTAATTTCCATGGGGGCAAAAAGTCATGGCGGCCAGAATGTGTCTGCTTTGCTTGCTTTTTAATAAATTTATTTTTATGCTAGGCTTTCACACCGTGAAACACCTGGCGAATTTCATCCTACCACTTTTCGCTCTGGGGGCACAGTTCACTAAAACAGCAAGCCTGTCACCTCGCCCAAAGGTTCGAGTGCTTACATGAAAGTCTTCAGTGGTCTATTTGCCCCGACCAGAGCTGTTGAGAGAGTTTTTTCTGCCGCTCTGGCCCCGACTACGTTCATGTAACATGTAAACAACAACCCTTGTTCATATAGTCACAAATGGTTGCCAATCTGAATCTTTTAATCATATACATGTTTTCATGTTACATGTAGCCTTTAGCCTCCGCCATCTTGGTCAGACTTTTTTTGCTACTCCCCCCTCTCCAGAGAACGTCATGCACCAAACACATCACACGCTGAACTGACTGGATCTCGTGTGGTTCTCATTTGCACGGCCACTGAAATCGGTGGTTCCAACTTTTGGAGTCTTCAGTAGAAATGTGTGATCCCGGTTCTAGATTAGGCACCGGCACCGGCACTGCGTCAGTGGAAAAGGGGTAAAAGATAGCGATCATGCTAGTTTGTCGCTGCTACACATAATATCTTCATGAGCTACTTACTTGCTTAGTGTCATTGCATTAGCATTAGCATTAGCGTATGTAAAATGGACATTGCACTCCATTTGATTTTCACATGGCATAATGGAACATGCTAACCCTAACTGTCTATGTAACGGGAAAAATGGATCATGTGAAAAATTTGTATTTGAATTCATAGGTGGTAATGCAACCTTATTATTAAAATGCGTGATCGATTACATTGGACTAACAAGACTTCCTCTGTGTGTGTCTGTGTATCTGTGTGTGTGGGCATTGCCTATATCTCACTAATTATACCTCTGATTTGAGAGCAGTTGTATGTCTTGTCTTTTTATCTGAATTTAAAGCCTCTTCCTTTCAGAGGCATGACCATATCTCAGGAGGAATGACATTTGAGCAAAGCTTCCTCAAACACACTTGCTTTGAACTCGTCGGTTGTTTTTACTGTGAACATTCATATCCATTCTGTCTGTCTGAGGTCCAGAGGTGTGACATAGTTGAGTTCACTGCTTTGACAACACAGTCCTGAGGATCATGCTAACTTCCCTTTTCAACTAAGACAGCAGGCAGGACCAAATAGGAAAAGAAAATATAGTCTTTTATTTCCATCCTGACTGTAGGCTGAGAAATCATAAATCATGACTCTTCTCTCTTATAAGAGTGAGGAAAAAGCAGATGACAGAAAAGAAGGGATGAGTTTTTTCTCTTTTCGAGATAGAGATGTAGAGTGATGGCTTTGATTGTCAGATCTGAGGATGGTCTCTCATTTCTCTTTCACTCACAAGCTCTACACAGTTTCGCTCTCTCTCTCTCTCTTTCTGTTTCCCTCAGGCTGTCAGACTTCCCCCTTTTCATCCTAAAATCCTGTCCTCCCTTCACTGAGGAGGAATTGAAAGAGAGATGCTCCGCTCACTGTGGGTTCAGACCATGTGAGTGCAACAGGTGACCCTCATTGGACTTTTAACGAAAGGAAAGGTTTATCAATGATTTTTAACGAAAGGAAAGGTTTATCAATGATTTTTAATGAAAGAAAAGGTTTATCAATGATTTTTAACGAAAGGAAGGGTTTATCTATGATTTTTACTGAAAGAAGAGGCTTATCGGTGATTTTTAACTAAAGAAAAGGCTTATCTGTGATATTTAAGGAAAGATAAGGTTTATCGTTGATTTTGAACAAAAGAAAAGGCTTATCCGTGATATTTAATGAAAGATAAGGTTTATCGTTGATTTTGAACAAAAGAAAAGGCTTATCCGTGATATTTAATGAAACATAAGGTTTATCGTTGATTTTGAACAAAAGAAAAGGCTTATCCGTGATATTTAAGGAAAGATAAGGTTTATCGTTGATTTTGAACAAAAGAAAAGGCTTATCCGTGGTATTTAATGAAAGATAAGGTTTATCGTTGATTTTGAACAAAAGAAAAGGCTTATCCGTGATATTTAATGAAAGATAAGGTTTATCGTTGATTTTGAACAAAAGAAAAGGCTTATCCGTGGTATTTAATGAAAGATAAGGTTTATCGTTGATTTTGAACAAAAGAAAAGGCTTATCCGTGGTATTTAATGAAAGATAAGGTTTATCGTTGATTTTGAACAAAAGAAAAGGCTTATCCGTGATATTTAATGAAAGATAAGGTTTATCGTTGATTTTGAACAAAAGAAAAGGCTTATCCGTGGTATTTAATGAAAGATAAGGTTTATCGTTGATTTTGAACAAAAGAAAAGGCTTATCCGTGATATTTAAGGAAAGATAAGGTTTATCGTTGATTTTGAACAAAAGAAAAGGCTTATCCGTGGTATTTAATGAAAGATAAGGTTTATCGTTGATTTTGAACAAAAGAAAAGGCTTATCCGTGGTATTTAATGAAAGATAAGGTTTATCGTTGATTTTGAACAAAAGAAAAGGCTTATCCGTGGTATTTAATGAAAGATAAGGTTTATCGTTGATTTTGAACAAAAGAAAAGGCTTATCCGTGGTATTTAATGAAAGATAAGGTTTATCGTTGATTTTGAACAAAAGAAAAGGCTTATCCGTGGTATTTAATGAAAGATAAGGTTTATCGTTGATTTTGAACAAAAGAAAAGGCTTATCCGTGATATTTAATGAAAGATAAGGTTTATCGTTGATTTTGAACAAAAGAGAAGGCTTATCTGTGATATTTAATGAAAGATAAGGTTTATCGTTGATTTTGAACAAAAGAAAAGGCTTATCCGTGGTATTTAATGAAAGATAAGGTTTATCATTGATTTTGAACAAAAGAAAAGGCTTATCCGTGATATTTAATGAAAGATAAGGTTTATCGTTGATTTTGAACAAAAGAAAAGGCTTATCCGTGGTATTTAATGAAAGATAAGGTTTATCGTTGATTTTGAACAAAAGAAAAGGCTTATCCGTGGTATTTAATGAAAGATAAGGTTTATCATTGATTTTGAACAAAAGAAAAGGCTTATCCGTGATATTTAATGAAAGATAAGGTTTATCGTTGATTTTGAACAAAAGAAAAGGCTTATCCGTGGTATTTAATGAAAGATAAGGTTTATCGGTGATTTTGAACAAAAGAAAAGGCTTATCCGTGGTATTTCTCAGAGCTGAGGACAGCAAATCTGCTCCTGTGTATTCAGTGGTGCGTTTAACAAGACACTCACGTCTTCAAGAATATTTTAAATGATCAACTCAAATGTTAGCAGCAGCAAAAATACAAAGCTCCATTGGAAAAGACACAAACCATGACGTTTATGAGGAGAGAAAGAGAGAGAGAGAGAGAGAGAGAGAGAGAGAAAGAGAGAGAAAGAGGGAGAGAGTGAGAGAGAGAGAGAATTGTGAGCATCTTTCAGTGGGAGCAGGCCAGAGCTGAGGTCATAGGGCGTTTTCCTTTGGTTTGTAATCCTCGTGATTGTGAGAGGAGACTGATATGAACTGAAAGTGTGTGTGGCGCAGAGAGCATCAGTATGACCTTACTTGGTTACTGTCAGTGGTCATTTAAGTTACTTTAATGTCAGAGACTGTACAGGAGAGTCATATTACTCCACCTGTGAGACGCCCAGCATCAGAGATCTGCTCTGACAACACAAGAATTAGAGAAAAATGGATCCTTCAGTGCTAACCACTACCACAAATGCTCAATCCGAGAAAAACGAGAACTGAAACTGATGCAATGTTTCCATCAGTTTAGAAAGTATGGATCCAACAGCTGACACACTCTGTCCATTGAGCAGTGTCTACTCTAATCTGTATTGATTACTATCACTTTGCCCCCCCGGCAGTGGTCTCCCTCTGGCCCCTCCCTGTGTGTTAGTTTGATGAATAAAAAAAAAAAAGAAACAGCTGTACTCTCATTGGCCGGGATCTGGACGGCAGTGCTGAGCCTGAGGGCCGGGGGGTGGGTGCAGGTTTGAAGATGTTTCTAAGCAGGAGTGGTGTGATATCAGACAGAGCTGTGAGTGTATGGGGCTTTCAGGGCATTGCAATGTAGCATGACTGAAAAACCTTATCGGACTCAGAGTCAAGACAAACTGCTGAAACCATGCTCAAGCCAGAGCCAAAATGGATGCCTAGGGTTAAGATGCTATTCAAGGCCAACGTGAGCCTGTTTACGGAGTAGTGACACTAAGGGGTTAGAAGCACTGAGCCAAAATGGGTGATTAAAGAGGAAGAGGTTCTGCAGGAGAAGCAGGAACTTTGAGCCTAAATGGAAGGATGGGACCATGGAAAAGCAGCAGCTTGGCAGCTGTAGTATTTTGAGCTGGTTTTAGGTTAGGGAGGTTGCAGCTCAGGAGCCAAAATGGCAGGTTGTCTTACCTCAGCGTAGGTCTCTTCTTTTGGTTTATACTCCCATGTGTACCTGCTCATGGTTTTCTGGGGGGGTAAGGGAGGCATGTCGAGAGACCGTTACTCCTCTCTAAGGACTCTGCATTCGTCTGCATATTTACATGGCTAAAACTGGAACTGAGCAGCAGACCTTTCTATGTATTCATCACAACAGAGTTCTACCCTCTGGAATCTCATCTAACTGTATTTTTGGTTTACATTCGATGAATATTCATTGTCTTTCTTTTTTTAAGGATAGATTTTAGGCCACAAAACCATCTCACGGTAACTGATCCTGACTGGACTTCAAAACACAGCTGACACCTGATTGGTTATATTCACTTTCCCGTGCCCTCCCTACCATGTTCCTGTTGTCACGGTAACACAGTAACCATGGTGAAAACACAGCTGACATAGAAATACACAGACAGACAGCGTTGACAGTGCAGTACTCCACATGGCCATCCAGCGTGTGGGGGCACATCCGAGGGGGTTTTCAGACGAAAGCAAGCGGTGTACAAGCAGGGTAAGATCAGTGTTTCTCTCTGTCTTTCCCGCTCTAATTTCCAAATGTAAATGTCGAGAGAGACAAAGAGAGAGAGAGAGAGAGAATGGGTGAGAGCTAAACAGAGTAGGGTGGGGATGGAAACACCACTCATTCCAGAGAGAGTGGAGACAGAGAGAGTCAGAGAGAGATGAGTAGAGATGTGTCATTCATGCAGAGGAGGAGAGGAGAGAGGGATAAGTTACCTGACAGGCTATGTTATCATAATAACCCAAAGTGGACTCATGGGAGAGGTTAGGCAGGGAGTCACATTGTGTTCTTACGTTTGCCTGGGAGCCCTCCGCGATCGTCGACAGCGAAAAATTATCATTCAACTGCTCCGACTGGGGACGGTACTTACTGTTAGTGAGACAGAGAGAGAGAGACAGAAAAACAAGAGATATTTACTGTCAGTGAGACAGAGAGAGAGAGACAGAAAAATGAGAGATATTTACTGTCAGTGAGACAGAGAGAGAGAGACAGACAGAAAAATGAGAGATATTTACTGTCAGTGAGACAGAGAGAGAGAGACAGAAAAACGAGAGATATTTACTGTCAGTGAGACAGAGAGAGAGAGACAGAAAAACGAGAGATATTTACTGTCAGTGAGACAGAGAGAGAGAGACAGAAAAATGAGAGATAAAGAGGGTGACGTGTGAAAAAAGGTAAGAATGCAGGTAAGGGAAACGAGACACCAAGAAACATTAGTCTGACCGTGTGTGTGTGTGTGTGTGTGTGTGTTTGTGAGAGAGAGTGCATGGAAGAATTTACAGACAGTGCACACACACATATACACACACCCACCCCCCCCCCCCACACACACACACAGAGTCAATTGCACAATCATATGAGTTAATGTTATTTATTTTTATTTTAATTATTTTGTATGTGTGTCCATCTTGGCTGACCTGTTTTGACCTCTCCCCCACTGCTGTGTCTGTTTTGGGTTGTGTTTAAATGCCCTTGGCTACACAGCAGTATATAGGTCATGCTTACTCACACACACACACACACACACACACACATACACAATACATTTAGTCTGGCCCACTTTCAGATGGAAAGAGGACCCACATCTGACTTCTTAGAACTGAGTTTTACATCACAGCATTTCTGTGCCCCCTGATGACCTCATGGCGTGTGGTTTGCGTGCGCACGTGTGTGTCTGCGTTTCCTCACCTGCGTCTGCGCAATCGTCTGTTTTCAGCCTTGAGAAGATGTAGTCGCTTGGCAAAGAACACAATTACCATAAAGAGGAGGAGCAACATGACCGAAGCCCCGCCCACTGCAATGCACATCACCTGGAAATCCGTAATCACAGACTCACATCTGGAGCCCTTATTCCACATATACTCCTGTACATTACACCTGCCAGAGAGACAGGGAGGGAGGGAGAGAGAGAGAGAGAGAGAGAGAGAGAGAGAGAGAGAGAGAGAGGGAGATGTCATTTCTGAAATGAATTACACCTACACAGAGGGGGGGGGGGGGGACAAGGAGAAGGACAAGACTCAGTGAGAGACTAATGAATAACAGTGATCCATCTCTACCACAGTGCAATCCACCCAGCAGCATCCTCCAACTGTGTGTGTGTGTTTGCGTGCGTTCAGTTACTGCTGAACACAGCTCACACTTCCCAAAACAGAACACACTTCACCCTCTGCCCGGCCAGGCCGGAAACCCAAACAGAACACACTTTACGCTTCGCCTGGTCATGCAGGAAACCCAGTTACACACATGACAGAAACACACATAAGACAGATGTGGTCTGAAGAGGACAGAGTAGAGAAACAGGGCCTCAGGCCTGGGCCGTGTCACTGTGTGTTAGAGGGCAGTCGATACAGGGCGGGAAATCAGAGTGCACACACACACACACAGCACTCAGCCTCTGTCTCAAACACAGATCAATGAGAATTTTATCAATGCGTTTAGCATACTATGTGTGAGTGTGTGAGTGTGTGTGTGTTTCAATGGGTTTAATCTACGCACTACTCTATCTAATCAGCCAAACAAAATGATATGGGATCAGAGGCAGTGTAGTTGATAAAGTGAAGAACTCAGTCAGAGAAGAGAGAGAGAGAGACAGAGACAAAAAAAAGAGAGGGAGAGAGTGTGAGAGAGATAGAGAGAAACAGAGAACGAGAGAGAGAGAGAGAGTGAAAGACAGAGACAGGTTCAGATCCAGGTATCTCTGGTGGTCTCTGACAGATCTGACTTATGACAGAGGTGACGTCTGTGAAGTTTTGCCACTCTAACAGGTCTGAGCCAGGAGAGAGTGAGGGTCCAGATCAGCCGTTGACTGCTCTGCCCTGCCCTGCTGCTGGGGACGGGCATGAGGGCACAGTGCAATGGAAAAGTTGGGCAGAAATGGGTTTGTGTGTCAGCACATGGGGGGGGGGGCACCCTCTCCTATAGGGCCTGTAATCCTGTCTTTCATATGATGGAAACACACACACACACACACACACACACACACATAACACGGCACGTTTGGTTCTGCTCTCCTCTGGCTTGACTTACACAAGCGTCTAAATATTGAGGCCAGCGGAGCTTTTACTGAGTGGCTCTCTCTTTCTGACTGAACTCTGGTCTCTCTAAACCTTAATCACTGGACAGCCTGACCTGAATAAGGGCCTTTCTCCAACCTTTCTCAACAAGAACACAACCTTCACAATCCTTTCCCTCAACACTCACCGTTAAGGCAGTTCTCCAAACATCACATCTCTCTACGTAAACAACCCCCCACTAACCCTCTGGACTGGCAGCCACAGAAATACACACAACATTGACATCTCTGCGCTGTATCGTCTCCTGATGCTGGTAAAGAGCAATCTTACCACAGCTGTGTAATGTATTGTGTGGAATAGAGTCACTGACACCCCTACAGAATTACATCAACTCTCCTAATCTATGTCAGCGCTCGTCATCTATTGGCTGAAATTCTGCTGCGCTTACACACACACACACACACACACACACACACACACATACAGCATCTGCAGGCTGTAGTTCTGCTCTGCACTTACACACACAGACACACACACATGCGTACGCGCACACACACACACGCGCGCGCGCGCGCGCACACACACATGTATGCACTTGTGGCTGAGCTGGTCTCTGACCTAAATCCCTGATGTTGTGGAGTTAGTGGGCTTTAATAACTGTCAGATCTGAGCAGTGATTGGAGGACCATAGCAAAGAGCTAGGGCAGCGTAACACATACATTTAACAATCTGAATGTAACAGTCTGAATGTAACAGTCTGAATGTAACAGTCTGAATGTAACAGTCTGAATGTAGACCATGTAAGAGAGTACATCACATAGCCCCAGTTCACTTACGCTGACCCTTCACTCTACCACTGCCCTGTTTGTGTCTGAGGGAAACAAAGAGAAAAATAAGAGGACATATGGACTCCGCTCATGGATTAGCCAATCCTTCTGCACCCCACACGGCCCCGCCTAATCCAAGCCCCTAAATCACCACCACCCCTCCAAACACACTGAGCACACTCTGCTGCTAGTGTTAGCAAGGCAAAGCTCATAAACCAGTCATCAACCAGTCTATGCTCATAAACCAGTCATAAATGAGTCTGCATTCAGAAATGAGTCATAAACGAGTCTTTGTTCATAAACCAATCATAAATGAGTCTATAGTCATAAATCAGTCTATAGTCATAAATGAGTCTGAGTCATAAATGAGTCTATGGTCATAAATGAGTCTATGGTCATAAATGAGTCTATAGTCATAAGTGAGTCTATGGTCATAAGTGAGTCTATAGTCATAAATGAGTCTATGGTCATAAATGAGTCTATAGTCATAAGTGAGTCTATGGTCATAAATGAGTCTATAGTCATAAATGAGTCTATGGTCATAAATCAGTCTATGGTCATAAATGAGTCCATGTCCATAAACCAGTCTATGTTCTGAAGTCAGTCTATGTTTATAAATGTGTCCATGTTCCCCTGGTTCATGTATCAGACCTGGTTCCTGTGGGTGGATGTATCAGAACCAGCCCCTGTGGGCAGGTGTATCAGACCTGGTTCCTGTGGGTGGATGTATCAGAACCAGCCCCTGTGGGCAGGTGTATCAGCCCTGGCTCCTGTGGGTGGATGTATCAGAACCAGCCCCTGTGGGCAGGTGTATCAGCCCTGGCTCC
>NC_044506.1:23556950-23611950 GCF_902362185.1 Chanos chanos
TTCTGGAACAGTCCTTCCCTCTTATCTCAAACCTCCTGGAGTCTCTGTGTGTCTGTGAGCTGACACCAAAACCCCAGTTCACCCCTCACCTTCCTGAACTCCACCACGCTCTGTTAACCACTACTGATGGCACAGTTCGACTCTGCCAAAAGAACCTTCCACTCTAGAGCTAGCCTGGCTAACTGAGCTAACTGTAGTTAAGACAGAAACCCTGTGCCACCTGACCCCTGACCGCAGTGGGTCGTAACTGATAACATATAATTGTGATTGGAATCAGTGGGTTGTAACTGAGAACATATAACTGTGATTACACAATCAGTGGGTTGTAACTGAGAACATATAACTGTGATTACACAATCAGTGGGTTGTAACTGAGAACATATAACTGTGATTACACAATCAGTGGGTTGTAACTGAGAACATATAATTGTGATCAGATGGTGGTAAGCTCCCTCACAGCTAGCCTAGCAAACCTAACAACCTAGTGAGCCACACTGCAATCACCACTTCACGCGTTCATTTGTCTGGACCCATGCTTCAGAGTTCTGGAATGTTCTGAACTTGTGGTAATGTAACAGTGATTACATCACTGTTAGCAGTATTTGTAGTTAGCAGCTGAATCTGCTGGATTACCAAAATGAGTAATCTACTCGTAATAGTTCTCGATTCCTTTGGGATCACTTACTTATTCTGCAATTCTAAATTTAACAGTTTACGCTAAATGAATACAAATAGATCAGACAACTGAGCTTGCTAAGTAGTTTCAGAAACAAAGTACATTTCAGAGTTGAAGCCTTTAACAAATGTTACATTTCAGGAAACTATATTCAAGTTGATTGCTTGATTGCTGCTGTAAGTGACCTTAACTGACAAAAGTCTTGACCAGTGTTGGGGTAGCTACTCAAAAAAAGTAATTAGTAATAAGTTACCAATTACTTCTTTCAATTGTAATGGGATTACTTTACTTGTTACTCCTTTTGAAAAGTAATTACACTACTCATCACCTTACTTTACTTTACTTTATGTCATTACTTTACTTTAGAGTTACTCTCTAAAACTATAAATTCCCCAATTTACCACATAAAAATACAAGGACAAACATCACAGTCCTTTCATTACTTTATTTTCAATGCAATAGTTTCGTGTCGCGCCTAAGAACACCCCTTAGCTGCTCTAAAGTAACTGTAAAGCGTGGCCTCATTCATGAGTTCACATGTTTGACCAGTGACAAAAAACAGAAACACACGAGCGTAGCCATCTAACGATAACTATAGTGTAGCTACATTAATCAGGATGTTGTCATTTACCTTCAATGGTTAACTACCAATAGTTTCTGAGGTGGCTTGTTATATGTTCTGGTATCATCATCAGCCGACAGCTGCGTTATCTGTATTTTGTGATTAAAGGTAACATGAAAGTTCTCCATGTTATTGTCCTGGTTGGCTACACTGTATTTTCAGGTCTTCTCAAATGTAGCAGACCTTGCTAGCTGGCTAACTAACCAGTTGTCGGTCTTGTCCCATTTAACGGGAGCTAATGTCAAGGACCCAATCTCTCCTTAGCGACAGTGGGTAGTCATATTATAGATACACAGTGAAGGTGAACAGGTGTGTGTCGTGTCATAGCTGCTTCTATAATCATGTGTGTTAACGTTGCTGGAACACTGTATTGACCAATTAGCACCCAGGACCAGAATTATCCATTTTATAAGTTAAATTTAAATATTCAGCTCGAAAAGCATTCTTTTGAAAAGGTGTGTGTAATGCAGTAAAGGACATTTTAATAATCCAGTAACTGTAATGTGATTACTGAAATTTGAACTGTAATGCTTTACTTTACTTCGTTATGGAGGAAAGTAATATAATTACAGTAACACGTTGCTTTGTTACTCATTACCCACAACACTGGTCTTGACCAATTAACTAAGTCCTCACACACTCTGCGTTCTCTAAAGACACCAGTCACCTGGTGTGTCTCATCAAAACGCACAAACACAGAGTCTCTCTCTCTCTCTCACACACACACACACACACACACACACACACACACACGACTGCTGAGATCCTGACACACCTTTTTCTCTGTGTTCCTGTGTATAGTTAGTGAGATAGATAAGCCAGGAAACTGGCATGGTCTGCTGTTAGCACCAGCGATGCCCGGGCGGCAGTGGGCAGACACACCGCTATACCAGGTCGGTGGTGCCAGCCTCCCGCCTGTCTTTCACTGCCTGACTCTTCCTCACACCTCCTCATCTCTCTCCCCCGGACAGTGGGCCATAAGAGACACACGCCAACTCCACTGCAGGACGCTGCAGGATGCAGATGGGTTAGAGTTTAGGGTTCGAGTGCTTCTCTTTAATGCTACAGAACTGTGTTTGAAAGGCCCGTTTTTTACGATTTTTTGTGGGTTTTCTGTGTTTGATGTGATAAACTATGTGCGTGGAAAGTCAGGCCAGGTAAATGTCAGTGAGAGGGAGTGAGAGAGTGAACAACGTGTGGTGGGGCGGCAGAGTAATCCCTGGGGTGTGAATGTTCAGTAAGGTGTAAGAGGCACACGGAGGGCTCCAGACGGACGGACCAGGGAGGGCGCTAACATTAGCTCTCTGATGCTAATGTTTACTGACAGGATCTGCTGCTCACGCAGCTCAGCGACAGATGGCCACAGCGCCCTCGCCCCAGCCGGATCTTATGGCATTTTCACCGACGCAGACTGATCTGAGATCAGCTTTAAGCTTCCTCGAGCTCATACCTGCATGTCATGGGTTACTCAGTACAAATATCGCTGGGTCAGAGCTCCACGCTCTCGCTGACAGAGCGCGTGGATCCCTGGGCTACATTCTGATTCACTGTAAATGATTTGTTTTGTAGAGGAACAAGGCAAAACACTAGACAGTAACACAGTAACAAGTGTGAATGAGTTGTTTGTGTGTCCATCTGTTGCTCTCTTACTGGGCCTCCACGGGTGGAGAGGAAAAGATTGTGTTGGCGTTGACTCGGTGGCCAAACCTCGCTGTGAGCTGAGGGACAGAGTAAAACATCGTCAGACCAGGGGAGGCTGTGACGTCTTTTAAACCCATCTTTCCTGTTTGTGCGCGCTGTGGAAATGTTAGTTTTTGCTAGTTACTAATGCTGTGTGTGTATGTGTGTATGTATGTATGTATGTGCATGTATGTGTGTGCATGTAGTTTACTAATGCTGTGCATGTTTTTAGCACACTCAAAAGGTATGAAGGGCTAGGTTTCCTTTATAGGTTGTATATTATCTTCATTGTTTCATTTTTATTTGTTTAATTTACTGATATAATGGAGTGAAAAGGGAGATGTTAGAGTTTGGGTGAGATCAGAGGTTTTTGAGTTTTTTAGGTGAAGAAGAAGGTTTATTGTTATGATCACTTTTACGAGGCCATGTAAAGATAAACAAAATCATTTGACTGTTATCATAAAACTTTCTCCTCAGTTGTGAGAAGCTTGTTTATATTTCAGAGAAGTGTGAATCAACCTCATGTTTCCAAATGGCCAAATCAAACATCTACCCCAGTGTGGCGAGTAACACGCCTGTCTTCATTTGTTTACAGTGAGAATGAACTGTGGGCTACCAGCCTCAGGCAACTTAGTCCCAAACAAGGCTCTGTTAAAACCCAACAAATAAAATCACAGAACCCATCACCTGCCAAACATGCCCTGAACCAGAGCAGGGAGGTGGTTTTCTGGTGCTGATTAATTAGGCATGGATCCTGAGAGAGGAGTTTAATGAAGTCTGGAAAAGTAGCCTCACAGGCCTAATGTGTGTCAAACTGTCCTCCTCTGCTAAGTGCGCCTCCCGGCAGCCCCGAGTGAATCAATGCTCTCTCTGCTCTTTCAGTCGATCTGTCCTGGTTCTGTATGTAGCATGACTACTAGCTAACCATTAAAGTAACACTGAATGAAAACGGCCCTACTAATGCCAAAGTCTTCGGGGGAAATTCTGCTCGCCAAATTAACTGCGAGGACACGAATGGGACCGTGTTCGGTAACTGATGCTGTCAGAGTCATTAAAAGAATCAGTCAAGATAATGATAACCTGATAATCTGCTCTGATGTTTTAGGAAAGAGTTACGAAAAAGTGTTTTCACTGCATCTCACTGCATCTCTCGGTTTTGAACCAAGGTCCTATTTTGACGCGGCTTGGCTGAGTTCGCCAGCATGAGACAGTTGTACAGGACTGTTTAGGACTCCTGTGTAAACTGGGACTGTCAATTATACAGAACTGCACAGGACTCATGAGTAAACGTATGAAATAAACATCGCCGTAAAGTATCGCTAAATTGATCCTGACAATACATGTTCGCAAGAACCTAATGGCACGTAAAATCACGTTACTGACCGACTATTAAGACCGTCTGTCCACTTACACGAGTTCGTCAGTCTATTAGAAATTCATTATTGATGACCAGCTGCGACTGACTGAAGTGTGCAGGTGCCACTGTGAGCAACCGCGACCGCGAGACCCTAATGCAGTATGCAAACTCATTGACCTCCTCCTCCGTTGTTTGGTTGCTGGGCAACAATGTGAAGGAACGCTCATGTGTTTGAGGCTGGTCGGATGAAAAGACTGCCCAAATTTATGCAGATTACATGAAGAGACTCATACTGTTGAAGAGGAAATTCTCTAAAACATTTTGTAATAGACATTACTGGGGTGTTGCTCGCAAATTCAGTAGCAAAGTGGCCGCGAGTCGGTAGCTAGTTAACGGGACGTTCAAAATGAATGGAAATCTCTGAAATATCCGATTGATAAAAAGCACAGTTGTAGCCTCTGAGTGAGACGTTGATTAACAGATAAAGCGTTCAAGTCGAGGGAACTCCCTCTTCCCTTCAGTATCAGCTCAGACACATCGAAACAGGCATGTTTTCCAGGCGTAGAGATAATCTGATGTTTGATAACACTTCAACTCTTAAGTCTGCAACCCTTATATCACATTATTATTGTCGTGCTATTATGTTGTATTAGTATTGTTTTTGAGAGAGAGAGGGAGAGGGCGAGACGCGAGCACTGATTAACCTACATTCTTTAGTAGAACACAGTAGGCTGCTATTTCTCTGCAACAAGCAGGTCACATCGGCAATTTCGGTCACAATAGACCACGATTCTGACATACTGCCCCCTGCCCGTTCTCTCTGATTTTTGAATAATAGACTATATGCATATGTTCCTTACCATGTGCCCACAATGGGATCGCCTGGAGAAGTAGAACGCTGGACAGCAACACTGTCTTCCAGCGCGTGGAGCGAAGCGTTGTCAACCTGCAGTTCATGCTGACACTTACAGAACCGTCGAAGTGGGAAAACTGCTAAAATGTTATGCAAACTGGCGAGGAGTTACCGTGAAGAAAAAGAGCGTTATGCTGCTTTGGGAATAATTCTTGGAGTAAATTCCTTTAGGAATGTGAAAGTTACACAGCTCCCTCAAATTTCCCCATGGCAGTTTCGAATATGGTTGATTATGCTTAATATTCCGTTAGTCCTTGCAGCTATAAGTATGGGCCACCTACTGCATCCCTTATGGTCCCATCATCGCTGATCCGACGTCCTGATGAAATAATTCGCAAAAGGAATGAAAGAGTAGGCTATGTTCATCCAGTCGTGGCACAAGAGGCAGTGAGTACTGCTAACGACCAGACTCAGTCTTCAGATCGAGAGCCAGCGGGTTGCTGCGCGAGGATATGCTCGCTCTTTGAGAAGCGCCACTGCTCTCGCTGCACACTTGACACACCGCCCACCCCTGCCCGTTTATTTTGGTGGGGTTAATGGATTTATTGCGCGCGCAACAATCATAACCCATCATTGTGTCAACACTTTGGTCCCGAGTCTGTCTGTTGAACTGACGCTTTTGATAGATCAGATTGATTTGATCAGTTTCCTCCTCAATGACGTAATGTGAAGGTTCAGCTACATTGTATTTTGCATTTCATGTTTTTCCTGAATTGATGCAGGAGTGAAGTGTCAATATGCGAACTGAAAAAGTTTCCTTTTGGCTTGTCAGGGTCGCTCCTTGAACATACATGTTTGGCTTTGACTGTAGGGACTAAATTAAATTTGTGGTCGTGATGTAAAATCAGCTGAGATTAATTTAGTCAAACGGGAGAAAAAATGTTTATTTTTCAGCATAACTTTTTTTCCGTCTCAATTTTTCACACAAATAACGACTAGCAGGGCAAACATAGAATGACTTTATACTCAATTTTATGATTGAATCTTTTGAAATATGTCAGTTATCCTGCATGCTAAACAAACAGAATAACTAATTAAACAACGCTCTTTCCAGGGGGAGGACGGGAAAAGAACAGTTTAACAGTTAGGAAAGCTGAGGGAAAGAGTAAGTTATGCACGTGGAAAGCTTTTCACGTGTCTGGTTAATGCTGATATACTTTGCCCAATCATAGATTGTTGTTTGCGAATGTTGAAAAGTTTGAAATAATTTCGTGAAACCTGAGAACACTGTACCCATTAAATATTAAATGTGTTCCTCACTTATTATAAGCTTGGTCATTGGCATTGGAGTGACACAGGGGTCACAGGGTCAGGTCATTGGCATTGGAGTGACACAGGGGTCACAGGGCCAGGTCATTGGCATTGGAGTGACACAGGGGTCACAGGGCCAGGTCATTGGCATTGGAGTGACACAGGGGTCACAGGGCCAGGTCATTGGCATTGGAGTGACACAGGGGTCACAGGGCCAGGTCATTGGCATTGGAGTGACACAGGGGTCACAGGGCCAGGTCATTGGCATTGGAGTGACACAGGGGTCACAGGGCCAGGTCACTGGCATTGGAGTGACACAGGGGTCACAGGGCCAGGTCATTGGCATTGGAGTTACATGCTCCTGTCCAGAGCACCACTGTGAACTTATACAACGGAGTTCCTCTGAAAATGAGGGACAGGACAGACAGACCACACAGGCTGAACTTGAGGTGATGGACCTCCATCAACACAGTGAGGAACTCTATGCTGGGCACACAGCAGTAACGTTTTGGGTTTTTTTCACTGCACATCCTGGTGACAAATTCCCCTGTTCCACCTCCCTCCATGCCCACCTGAGCCAACACCACGCCCATGCCAACAATACTGGTGTCAGTGGTCTGGATGAATGGCAAGGTGACATCCAAACATTCTGAAGGTGCTTGAAGGTCTCTTGTCATGTTTCCATATGCAGGAAACCTGGGGCATTACGTGGACCAAAGCTAAGGATGCAGAGCTGAAACAAACTCTTGGTGCCGGAGGTTATTCCTCAGCCTAGCCACTGGGCAGAAGGGCTTCGGTCAGTCACCACAGTGGAGATCTGACATGGAGAACCAAGATAATCCATCACGGTTTGGTTCAGAGCCGTCACACAACAGGACGGGGACAGACTGCAGCGAACAGTGAGGACAGCTGAAACAATCACTGGTGCTCCCCTGCCCACCCTCCAGGACTTCTAGTCTTCAAGACCCTGGAGACAGGCAGAGAAAATCATCACGGATTCCTCCCAACGCGGACACAACCATTTTCAGGTCCCCGTACACCACAACTACCAGACAAAAGAGCAGTGTCTTTCCTCATGCCATCACCCTCATACATATCTGACCAGTATCATCTGCTATGCCAGAGCTACTCCTGTTTCTCCACACAGTTATGACACCCTGCTTCACATCTACAAATACAGTATTGTACAGATACTCATACATCACAGTTTCATTCTCATACATCACAGTTTCATTCTCATACATCACAGTTTCATTCCCACACGTGATGCACATTACTGTTGTTTTGCACTTCCAAACACACCTTATGTATATTACGTATATTGTTGTCTTCTACATAATCTGTATGTTGCTTGTATATCGTATATTGTTTGTAAATAATATGTACATTGTCTGAATATTGTCTGTATTAGAGTATTAGAGAGACAACAACTACCGGAACCAAATTCCTTGTGTGTGTCAAGATACTAAAGCCAATAAATCTGATTCTGATTCTGATTCAGGGAATAATGATAATAATAATAATAATAATAATAATACAAGTTTATTTAGAGCCCAATATCACTATTCATAGTCTCAAAGGGCTTTACATGTCTATAACAAAGCCAAATCAAAATTATATTATCCGTAAGTTATAGAAAATAGATAAGTCTTTAGTTTGGTTTTAAAGGTATGGAGAGAGTTTCCCCTAATTTCTGTAGGTAAACCATTCCAGAGGAAGGGAGAGTGGTAGGAAAAGGTTTGGTTGCCAGCGGACATCTTTTTAACTCTTGGAACAACTAATAGTCCAGAATCTTGAGAGCGCAGGGTGTGAGGCGGTTATAGGGTGTCGTGATAAAATGTAATTATAATTATAATTATCATTCTAATTATAATTATCATTGTCATTATAAAATGTAAAGCCCAAGTGCTGTCTGAGGAAATGGTAATGCCTGTTGCACTTCCCACTGCATATCATCCGAGGTCTCCAGACAGGTGACTGGGAGATGGGAGGATGCAGTCTTGTGGTCTGGGCTTCAGACATGTCTGGACCTCTTCTCCCTCACTCAGGGTGTCAGTGTCACTGAACATCACTGAGGTTCCACTCACGGACTTTTATTTTCTCATATTTCTCCTCTCATCTGTGATGGCAGCAAGAAGGAAGCAGCTCTCTGGCCAATCAGGGAGCATGTTGTGAAGAAAGCAGGTCAGCAGCCACTGCCAACAGGTGATGGGGTTAAGTCATACAGACGTGTGGGGTTTAGAGAAGAGCAGAGGTGGACCTGCGGTGCTGGAGGGAACTGCAGAGGGGTGGAGGTACAGCAGCAGCAGATGGGGAGGGTGAGGTATTTGGTTCAGGGTCATACGGAAGGAGCTCTGGGCAGACATGCGGTTGGAGGGGCAGAGGATGGAGCAGTAGAGCTTCATCACATGGCAGGGGCGATAAATACCTGTCTGGGAGAGGAGTAATGTGTGAATGCGTTTGGCCTCATACGATTTAACATTCAGCGAGTCAGGGTTGTGTCAATGTGTAAGTTTGCTTATCAAAGTAACTTTTACCAAATCAGATAAATATGGACAGTGAAGTGAATTCCTTTAGGATTGCTACATACAGCAGACACGATAAAATTCACTAAAGTGTGAAAACCAAGAGTTTACATGACTTTTTCATCAGCAAATCTCCAACTCAACATCATTATGAAAGGTTGAGTAGGCCACATAGGCAGGCAGGTCATTCAGTGACTAGAGACATCTAGTGGTAGTGATTTCAGTGCACCGTTAAAGTGTAGGTCAAGCTTTTAAGAACAGTACAGTGCGCTCAGTGGGCTGCAGAGACTAATTGTATAAAATAATTTGATTTCGGTGGGTCAGCCTTCGTGACCCACCTCCTTATCTCTCATCTCTGCTCTATCTGCCCAGCCATGGACACACTTCCCAGGGCCTCCTGCACAGACACCGAGCTATTCTCTCGCTACATCTGCAGGTTTTCTGCCTGTAAAAACTCTCAGAAAGACTTTACTCCTCTGGGACTCTCTGGAGTTTACAGGATTAGATCAGTAATCACACAGGAGACTCAGGGGTGAAGCTGCATCTCTGCTTTACAGGATGATCCACATTGTAAACTGGAGTAAAACTGAAGTGTTTCTTGAGGTCTCTCTTTGATAGAGAGCAGTTTATGCTCTGCACCTTGTATTCAGTCTGTCCACTTTTCTACCCCTCCAGGCTGGACCATAGTGGGGAGTTCAGGATTAAATGTGGGTTCAAGGAAGTGGAGGCCTGATTATTGTCAGGTTACTTTATTTATTTAAACTAAATACTCATTAAGAGAATTCAACCACTCACTCATTATCTAAGCCACTTATCCTGATTAGGGTCGCGGGGGGTGCTGGAGCCTATCTCAGCGCTCATAGGGCGAAAGGCGGGGAAACACCCTGGACAGGTCACCAGTCCATCGCAGGGCAGACACACAGGCAAACACACTCACACACACATTCATACCTGGGGGCGATTTAGTGTCTCCAATTCACCTAAACTGCATGTCTTTGGACTGTGGGAGGAAACTGGAGCTCCTGGAGGAAACCCACGCAGACACGGGGAGAACATGCAAACTCCACACAGAAGGGACCTTGGCCACCCGACCGGGAATCAAACCCGAGACCTTCTTGCTGTGAGGCAACAGCGCTACCCACTAGAATAACAAATCAAACCGTTTAAAAGTAAAATGGACTGATGTAACACTCACACATAAGTATGTTACTGTGCTATCGCCCCAGGAATCCATCATCAGTGACCCTTCACACAGACAGGAATCAGTGTGTATGGCACAGTTTACACAAGGACCAAACAACTCACACATTTGCAAAATTAAGTGTAAGGATTTATTTTTAATTGATTTGCTTTATTAATCCATCAAACAGGGAAATTAGACCTCTGCATTTTGACCCATCCAAAACAGTGAACACACAACACACACTATAAGCAGTGAGGAAATGAGCTAGGGAGCAGTGAACACACACCCAGAGCAGTGAACACACACACCCAGAGCAGTGAACACACACACCCAGAGCAGTGAACACACACACCCAGAGCAGTAAACACACACCCAGAGCAGTGAACATACACACCCAGGGCAGTGAACACACACCCAGAGCAGTGAACACACACACTCAGAGCAGTGAACACACACACCCAGAGCAGTGAATGTTGAATGTTGCTGCACAGCCCATATTTGGGTATTATGACATTGTCACAAGACTAGACCTGGTGGGCCTTGAACTTGTACTTATGAACTTATCCTGGTGGATACAAGACAAATGCTCAGTAAATGCTCCACCCAAGGGATGTGAAGTTAAAAAAGTCTATATGTGGTGTACACATGTCCCATATGTTGTATACATTAGAGAGATTAGAAAGAATGGATAATTGTATACATTGGTCTATAGGTGGCATTAAAGGATGTGCTGTTGACATGGTCACCAAATTATGTCCAGCTGAAGTATTAAACATAGACCCCATCAGATGGCAGAGTGTTAAACATAGACCCCATAAGATGGCAGAGTGTTAAACATAGACCCCATAAGATGGCAGAGTGTTAAACATAGACCCCATAAGACGGTAGAGTATTAAACATAGACCCCATAAGATGGTAGAGTATTAAACATAGACTCCATAAGATGGTAGAGTATTAAACATAGACCCCATAAGATGGTAGAGTATTAAACATAGACCCCATAAGATGGTAGAGTATTAAACATAGACCCCATAAGATGGTGGAGTATTAAACATAGACCCCATAAGATGGTAGAGTATTAAACATAGACCCCATAAGATGGTGGAGTATTAAACATAGACCCCATAAGACGGTAGAGTATTAACTGTAGACTCCATAAGACGGTAGAGTATTAACTGTAGACTCCATAAGACGGTAGAGTATTAACTGTAGACTCCATAAGACGGTAGAGTATTAACTGTAGACTCCATAAGATGGTAGAGTATTAACTGTAGACCCCATAAGATGGTGGAGTATTAAACATAGACCCCATAAGACGGTAGAGTATTAACTGTAGACCCCATAAGATGGTGGAGTATTAAACATAGACCCCATAAGACGGTAGAGTATTAACTGTAGACTCCATAAGATGGTGGAGTATTAACTGTAGACCCCATAAGATGGTGGAGTATTAAACATAGACCCCATAAGACGGTAGAGTATTAACTGTAGACCCCATAAGATGGTGGAGTATTAAACATAGACCCCATAAGACGGTAGAGTATTAACTGTAGACTCCATAAGACGGTAGAGTATTAACTGTAGACTCCATAAGACGGTAGAGTATTAACTGTAGACTCCATAACATGGTGGAGTGTTGAACCATAACTGGTGCATGCTGTGTGGGGGGATTCGAACCATGCCGAGCTGTGAAACCTGAAAACCATGAAAACAACTCTTATCTTAACCATACAATGCACTGTGGCACTGTACCTCTTCAAACCGATGACCACTTGAGGGAAAAGCAATACTAAAAGAGTGTCATGAGAATACTCTTGTCCTTAGAAATGCTATTACATAGTTTCTTATTTCTGGTCATAATTCATTGTGCGAGTCCTGCTGTTTCAGGAATGAGAAATGTGAGTGCAGTAATGTGGTTTATAAACAGAACTAACCCCGTGATTATGGGTTGAGTCTTTTGTAATGCCTGTTTCTCATTCAGCCTCAGAGACACTTTTCAGATGGGTTTATAAAGTCTGAAACATGACACGTAACACAGTTACACAGTTCTCATTTTGAAACTGAACCTATGCACAGTATCATTGTCTTTTCGTTTGTCTTTGAAAATGCAGATCAAACGTCAGGTTGCTCCAATCTGCAAATGTGCAGAGATGACGGTCAGCGGAGAGACTGATCACCTCTAGAGGGCGCTCTGAATCCAACTGTTGAACATGTCATATTTGGGTCCTCTGTCCAGAGTGCTCAGTTAAAACATGTTTCCTGTAAGGGAAATTTGGGGTCTCCTTATGGAGAGTTGCTAAGTCTCAGAGACAACAAACTTCAGATGTGATGAATCATGTGCCTTTATTCCAGTAGCGTGATCATGGGAGAGAGCACGCCAGTGAGTTGTGGGCACGGTCTCTCCGCACAGAGAGAAGGACAGAGTATTTGTACAGTGACGCCAACAACTTTAGAGGTGGTGCGATGTGGGAGAGGGACCAGTCTGTCCAGCCCCCAAACCTCAACACAACATGTTCCCAAAGGAGAACTACTGAGTTAGCCCGAAACGCTCCCTCACAACTTCCCTTTGTCTGAAATGTGATTTCACTTTTAATACAGACGTAATTTTAGACTGTGACAGATGGTCACGGCCTGACATCCCTTTGACAGTTTCACTTGTCTAATCTAAGATACTTTTTACCTAAGGTTACAGACAGTTCAAGCAGTGACCGTCACTCTTGATTATATAGAGGTCACAACAGATCAATAATACTTCTTCTTTAGGGCTTACAGACACATTCCTGCACACACTCAACCATAGCATTCTCGCATAACTTCCTCTTTGTGATTTTTCACTGTTCACTATAATGATACTTAGTATTGCAGCTTAATATAAATCTCTGTGATCACGCACACACACACACATTGTGAACAGTGAATTTGTCCTCTGCATTTAACCCATCCAACACACCAGTAGTGAACACACAGCAGACGCAGGAGCAGTGGGGTTAAGTGCCTTGCTCAAGGGCACACAGCCGTGGACGTTGGTCCTGCGACCCTTCGGTCATAGGCCCAGTCCTCTAACCTCTGGACCACAGCTGCCATGAGTTGCTTCGGCAGAGTAGATGTTAAGGCAATGTTAATGCTTAAATATTTTCCACATTCCCCAGCTCAACCAGACTGACGCATCATTACACATCAGGATGCTATTTGGGGTAATGCAAATATATATACTATCATCTATTATCCCCCACGGACTGTTTCTCCTGTTGATATGAATCCACAGTGTCAACAGTGAACAAAACACCAGTCTCTGTCTGCCTGTCTGTGAAGATCAGGCCTAAGAATAGCATGGTGTGACACAGGCCACAGTGATGATAAGGAGGAAAGAGGAAGAGAAAACATTTGTTTATTCATAGAAACAGTGGAGAGGAGCGATGCACATTGCTGAGCTCCTCAGGGCTCTTCTTTAGGAAAAGTCCTCTGGAGGAGGAGGAGCTGTGCCAGTCAGTCTGTGGACTGTATTTATGTTTATAGTGGGAAATATGGAGAGGCATCTCAGGAAATGTGTGTAAGTGGTTGTATTCCAGAAAAAAACCCCATGACAGTCAACATGATCAGCAATAAAATGTACAAACTGTATGAAATTCAGTGAGTGGATCATAGTGAGCGCTGTGTTTCATGGGACCACCCTTTTGCTGCTTTCCGGCTTCCTTGCTGTATATCATGTTAACAATCGTCCAGAAAATTTACAGTGATTGGTGATTATGGCACGAAGACTTCAGCGAATGGGGCTGCCATGGCGGTGGTTTTCTCGTTTCCTCTCTTGTGTACGTGTGTGTGTGTGTGTATGTGTGTGTGTGTGTACGTGTGTGTAATTATAAGTGAATAGACTACTGACAGAGATCGGGTGAGAGATGTGAATAATGATAACCTACTTGTTTTATAGAAAAGATTTGCCCCCGCACCGTTTTTAACTGCCCCCTCAGTCACTTCATCCGGGCGCCGTTCCTGCAGCGGACACTGCGAAAAACAGAAGAACAGAAAAACAGAAAGAGCAGCGGCCAAGCATTTCAGCTTTGTATTAAAACTGAACAACCTGAGCTCACATTCTGGCCCACGCAAGCTCACGCCTCTCCCGCGACACAACGAACTCAACTAAAAACGAAAACACGGGGCTAACTTAATGCTAAATGAAATTAATTCATAAAGTGGGAATGAAATGGACGTGAAATGTAATGGAAGAGTCGACACAAAACAGCCGTCTTTTAAAACGACTTAAAGTTTGACACTCCACAACTTTCACAATTTGTTTTACAATTTAGCTACAAACAAAAGTCACTGAATGTGGTTTTATCGAGTTTAGATGAAGCTTTTATCCTGTATTGTTTTATGGAGGTGTTTTGAACAGATATGTTCATGTGCGGCTTTATTTTGTGCCACTTTAAAGTTTTTCACAAGTGTTTACACACGTTTCTGAGTCTTTGGCTCATTTTCTCAAAACTCTAAACACAGCACACAAAACCACAAACACAAAATGCAAAACTCTACAAATCTCTAGCAGTTTCGGTTTTGAACAGATATGTTCATGTGTGGTTTTATTTTGTGCCACTTTAAAATCCACATTCTGTCCATTTGACAGCAGTGGCCAGGCCCTGTTATATTCACGGTCTGATGGTGGAACCAGTGTTACAGCTGCTTTGATGAAAACCTGCCCATGTGAAGATAAGAGAGAAAACAGAAGTAAAGAAATAACAATCACTTTTCAGCATCTGGTCCAAAACTACCACGTAGGGAAAGAACAATATCTTCAGTACCTTCAATTAAAGTCTATTTTAAAATCCAAAATCAGTTTATCAAATAACAACTTACTACCTCCCCCACTTGTAGAAGAAGTTGAAAAAAAAAAACAAAAAACAGAAGAAAATTCTTTCAAAATTATATAAACTAATATCCACCACAGACTCAACAATCTCCATTCCAATCAAAGCGTGGGAAAAAGACCTAGCACTTACCTCTGATACTGAATTCTGGACCCAAATTTGCAGGAACACCTTCACAATGACAAAACATACCAACCTACAACTCATACAGTACAAGGTAATACACAGAGCACACATCACTCAGCACAGGATGTATAAAATGGGACTCACAGACTATGACACATGCTCACACTGCTCACTAAACATCCCAGATAATTATCTCCACTCAACCTGGCATCGCATAATGGTTAAACCTCCTCAAAGATTACATATCCATGGAACAAATTTCATCCCAGCATCAAATACCATACTTCGAAAACATTAAGGGTTCTTTTATCAGCTCATTAGACTTCCCTATTACAGTTTTTGCCGATTGCTTACACACTGGAAGTGAATGCCTAGACAAAAGCTCCAAAACCTTCACTTTTACAACCATGTCTTAAACAAAGGCACCAAAACTACAAACACATTTTCTGCTTTGCACTCTGTTTGCAATTCTGTAACACACTGTTTGCAAAACACTACACACTATTTCTTACATTAGACACATTGTTCATGAGTGAACCTCTTGCAATCATTGGGAAAACACTCCTATCAGAAATGCAAAACATACCTGAGATTGGCAACACCTAAACATACATATGAAAACACTTGTACAGTAATTGAACACCAATCAGTCTGAGCCTTAGCACTACAAACAGACCTCAGGTAAGCTTTTGGTGGGGATGGGGTGTCTGTGGGGGCTCCTGCAAGGAGTCTGCAAGGTGTTCTCCATCACCATGCCACCCTAGGTCACTACAGCACAGCACACATAATTACATTTCTGGATGTACTACATACTTGTACTGGACAGACCAGAGCAGCCCAGGTTTGTTGGGATCTGGGATAATGTTAGTTTCCACCAGGCTGCTCTGGTCTGAGACTGGTTCACCAACAACAAGAACTTCACAGTTGTATACTTGCCTCACTACTCCTCATTTCTCAGTCCTACTGAGGAATTCTTTTCGGCTTGGTGCTGGAAAGTGTATGACCACCAACCACATGCCCGCCTGCCTCTTCTGTAAGCAATGGAAGAGGCATGTGGAGACATTGAGGTGGGGTCAGTCCAGGGTTGGATACGGCACGCAAGGTGATATTTTCCCTGTTGTTCAGCCAGGGATGACATTGATGTGAACGAGGTGATGTGGCCAGACCCTGACAGAGGGCGGGATCCATAAACCATCCACCTCATCCCTTACAATTCCTTACAATACTAATTTTGCTTAGCATTGCACTGTAATTATTTTTGAGTTTAGCGAAACATATTGTATTGATTACTGTACTGCAATTCTATTTTTCTTTGTGTTTTCTTGTTGTTGTAAAAACCCACAATGGCAAAAAAAATAAGCGGTATGTTTGTTTTTGTTCTGAAGCCTTTCTTTTTGTGTTCAGTGAAACGAGAGTAGATGTACTGTACTAGAACAATCTTTCACAGGAGCCTGCATAAGAAAATTAAAAAGGTATACGAAATACTAAAGACAGAAGTGTTTTGTATAAAGAACATCAGTGTGTTGTTGCTGCTTTCAAAGAGTAATTCAAATGGTACATGTGTGAAAAATGGCAAAAATGGCATTTTGAAAAAGGATTGTTAGGTTTTGATTGCAGAGTTTGATTTTGACATAGATGTTTGTCTCCAAGTGTTGTGTCTCATTCGTTTGTGTGTAGAGTTTTGACACAATAAGTGAAATTCAGCAACAAGTGTGCAAGCAATCATAAAAAATTGTATAAAGAGGTCACAACAGATCAATAATACTTCTTCTTTAGGACTTACAGACACATTCCTGCACACACTCAACCAAAGCATTCTCGCATAACGTCCTCTTTGTTCTTTTTCACTGTTCAACCTAAAATGACACTTAGTATTGCAGCTTAACATAAATCACACTGTGAACAGTTAATTTGTCCTCTGCATTTAACCCATCCAACACACCAGTAGTGAACACACAGCAGACGCAGGAGCAGTGGGGTTAAGTGCCTTGCTCAAGGGCACACAGCCGTGGACGTTGGTCCTGCGACCCTTCGGTCATAGGCCCAGTCCTCTAACCTCTGGACCACAGCTGCCATGAGTTGCTTCGGCAGAGTAGATGTTAAGGCAATGTTAATGCTTAAATATTTTCCACATTCCCCAGCTCAACCAGACTGACGCATCATTACACATCAGGATGCTATTTGGGGTAATGCAAATATATATACTATCATCTATTATCCCCCACGGACTGTTTCTCCTGTTGATATGAATCCACAGTGTCAACAGTGAACAAAACACCAGTCTCTGTCTGCCTGTCTGTGAAGATCAGGCCTAAGAATAGCATGGTGTGACACAGGCCACAGTGATGATAAGGAGGAAAGAGGAAGAGAAAACATTTGTTTATTCATAGAAACAGTGGAGAGGAGCGATGCACATTGTTGAGCTCCTCAGGGCTCTTCTTTAGGAAAAGTCCTCTGGAGGAGGAAGTTCCGTGCCAGTCAGTCTGTGGACTGTATTCATGTTTATAGTGGGAAATATGGAGAGGCATCTCAGGAAATGTGTGTAAGTGTGTAATGGTTGCCTAAAAGTCTACCTTTGTGTATGGCATTGTCGTGATAAGAGAAACATGTATTTGTTTTTTTAATTTCTATCACTTAGTTTAAATGCTGTACATGTTTTCAGTTTCCTATGTTTAACACGGCTTTTGGGGACGGACTTTTATGAGCACCTTTATGTTTAAATGTGGGGGAATGGGAATGGCGTACGACCTGTTGTCGAAGCGCGCCAACAGGAGAGCAAGTCGGCATTTGGAGGTCTCGCAGACGCGGAATTACCAGGAGTTTGTCGGACAGTTGATCTACCTTTCCGCTTATGGATTATACTGTTAAAAAGAAAATCACTGGAATACTGCATGACGAGTGTTTAATGGGACCACCTTTTTGCTGCTTGTGGAATGTGGAAGTCATAGACTGGACTTGATCAGAAATGTGGAAATCATAGACTGGACTTGATCAGAAATGTGGAAATCATAGACTGGACTTGATCAAGAAATCTTGGAGGGGGGGGGGCAGCTGGGAAGAAGTTCAGCCGGGGCAATATGTTCATCTTAATGATGGAGATAATGATTTAATATAATAATGATGGAGATCCTGCCCTGTAAAGAGACAGGTGGGATATTCCATCGCTGCATGTCACCTTTGACCCTCTGGAGCAATTCTGTGTAGTTATTATTGACAGTTTAGGGCAGAGCTGTGTATAGTTTAGTACGAAGATACAGCATGACATTACTGGTGGGAATACATGACATTACTGGTGGGAATACATGACATTACTGGTGGGAATATATGACATTACTGGTGGGAATACATGACATTACTGGTGGGAATACATGAGGGGAGTTTAATATTTTCTGAGCCGCTGGGTTAATAGGAAGTAATGTAGATTTTGACCAGTTTATAGCCAGCTAAATCCTTAAAGTCATCAAACAAGGACAACACAGACGAAATTGCGTTCTCGATGTTGGAGAGAAATAGCAGGATATCATCTGCGTAGAGAGTGACAAAATGTTCAGAATGTGCTCATGTTCTCTAACAGCTTGTGCAAGAGACTCTAGTGAAAGTGCAAATAAGAGTGGAGAGGGGGGCCAGCCTTGTGTCGTCCCCCTCTGTAAAGTAAAGGGTGAGGACTGATGAGTACCTGTTATTACAGATGCTAATGGGGTGTTATAGAGGGTCTGTGCCCTGGAAATCAATTTAGGGCCAAACTCAAACTGTTTAAGCATCGTCCATAAAAATTTCTTTCTAAAGTCCCTTAGTCTTAGTTCATTAGCCAGTAAATCTACAGAAGATGAA
Organism: Chanos chanos; assembly: GCF_902362185.1. Lineage (NCBI taxonomy): Eukaryota > Metazoa > Chordata > Actinopteri > Gonorynchiformes > Chanidae > Chanos > Chanos chanos. The sequence goes on from NC_044506.1 coordinate 23,575,977, forward strand.
AACTGGAATGGTAAACAGTTTGAGTCACACATGCAGTCTGGGCATGTATATGTTTCCAATGTCATAATGGCTTTGATTTGCTTGTGCTCTGCCTCTCATTCTTTCTGTAACTGCATTGTTAAAAGGATCTCTCATTCTTTCCAGTCTTTCAGAGTAGAAGTATTTACTTATGGCCTCTGTCTCAGCACAGTTTCCAGGCTCATTCATATTCTCTGCGTGGTCGGGCAGAGAGAAAAGCTGATGACATCGAGCGCATGGAGGTTTAACGTTGATAGTGTCATCTATAGCATAAGCTCTACATGTGACTACCTCTGGAAGTGTGAGACTGCAGACCTGACCTTCAGTAGGGAATACTGACATGACCGCATTCGCCACGCGCTCATGCCACGTATGCGCGCACGAAACAGCGGTCATGATTTTACGCTCGATGTCTCCGGGGCAGGATAGGGAAGCCCCGTAGTATCTCTGTTGGGTTTCTGAATTGAAACAGACACAGATTACACTAGGCATCAGCGGACTGCTGCCACGCTGGCACTCTTCGGCGATCTCAAAAATGTTCAGAATCATGTATAGTGATGGGGAAAATGTGCTCATGTTCTCTAACAGCTTGTGCAAGAGACTCTAGTGAAAGTGCAAATAAGAGTGGAGAGGGGGGCCAGCCTTGTGTCGTCCCCCTCTGTAAAGTAAAGGGTGAGGACTGATGAGTACCTGTTATTACAGATGCTAATGGGGTGTTATAGAGGGTCTGTGCCCTGGAAATCAATTTAGGGCCAAACTCAAACTGTTTAAGCATCGTCCATAAAAATGGCCTATTCCGACCTGTCCACGGCCTTCTCAGCATCTAAAGACAGAGCTACGCAATCACTTGGAAGGGTTTGTGCTATGTCGACCATATGTAAAAGTCTCCAAACATTTTCAGCAATAAGCCTCATGAAGCCAGTTTGGTCAAAGTGGACGAATTTATCTACCTCATCAACATGTCTAGCTAACACTTCGGCATAAATTTTTACATCTCCACAAATGAAAGAGATGGGTCGAGAGCTTGAGCATTCTAGAGAATTTTTTAGACTCTTCTCTTTTTTGGTCTAGAGGTATTTTGAACATGAGCCTGCTAAAGGAAGGCCTGGTGAAATTTCGTGGCTAAAGTTTATCATGAGTTCTGTCACGGCGAAAGCATCAGCAGCCGTCTCCTCTTAACTGAATTCCCTGTAGATGTGTGTGTGTGTGTGTGTGTGTGTGTGTGTGTGTGTGTGTGTGTGTATGTGTATGTGTATGTGTGTGTATGTGTGTGTGCGTGTGTGTGCACGCACGTGTGTGTGTGTATATGTGTGTGAGTGTGTGTTTACTGACTAGCTGAGGAGAATAAGGAAGATCTGTAAGATGATTTCAATTCATGTTTAATGTCTCAACAATGATCCACACAAACAGGACCACCATTGTCTCAGAGGTTTTCCTGTCCTTAGTTACTGTCTGTAAAACTGTTGAAAGGTTTCCAGACGTCTTGGCTGTGTGTAAACCCATTGGCTGATGAAGACAGTGTATTAATAGTTAATGACCAACATCTGCTTCTCGTTTTTGCTTTATCTTTTTTTGCTTTAGTTTTGCCTGTGTATTGAGACTGTAAATAGAGTTTATATGTGTGTAAACCTGATCTTTATTCCCCAGTGAAACAGAGCCAAGGAAGACTACATTACATTTGCACAACCCTGATCCAAATGTGTTTTATTCAACAAAATCTTTCGAGGTTCAGCATGTTAACACTTTTTTAAGGGAAACTGTTTACTGAAGCAGATCTAACTCTGTGAACCGCATGAAAGCAAAAGAATAAATATTTACTGACATTTCCTTAACGGTTGCTTGTCTTTATTAAGGGAGTAATGAAGCAATTTTAAAGATTAAAGAATATCATAAGATATACAGTCATTCATTAATTCATAAAAGCACCAGGGCTGCTGCAGATACATAAGCATAAGCACAACACATGTCCCCATATGACACCCACATAACTGTTCCAATTCATTATCTTCCATTCAAAAGTATTTCTGCCTTTTGTATCCCTTGTCAGCCTAATGCAGCCTATACGAACACTTACATTTTGATTTTATTAAAAATTATGTTCTCTGTTCTAATTCTTTCTAAAGTCCCTTAGTCTTAGTTCATTAGCCAGTAAATCTACAGAAGATGAAAACTGGAATGGTAAACAGTTTGAGTCACACATGCAGTCTGGGCATGTATATGTTTCCAATGTCATAATGGCTTTGATTTGCTTGTGCTCTGCCTCTCATTCTTTCTGTAACTGCATTGTTAAAAGGATCTCTCATTCTTTCCAGTCTTTCAGAGTAGAAGTATTTACTTATGGCCTCTGTCTCAGCACAGTTTCCAGGCTCATTCATATTCTCTGCGTGGTTGGGCAGAGAGAAAAGCTGATGACATCGAGCGCATGGAGGTTTAACGTTGATAGTGTCATCTATAGCATAAGCTCTACATGTGACTACCTCTGGAAGTGTGAGACTGCAGACCTGACCTTCAGTAGGGAATACTGACATGACCGCATTCGCCACGCGCTCATGCCACGTATGCGCGCACGAAACAGCGGTCATGATTTTACGCTCGATGTCTCCGGGGCAGGATAGGGAAGCCCCGTAGTATCTCTGTTGGGTTTCTGAATTGAAACAGACACAGATTACACTAGGCATCAGCGGACTGCTGCCACGCTGGCACTCTTCGGCGATCTCAGAAAGCACTCGCTTTACCCGGTCTTCGTTTTCCTCTCCATACTTTTGGACAACCTTCGATCAACACAAAATAAAAATATTTCAGTTCACATATCCACTGACCATATTCATTACGCTAAGATCAGGGGAGTAACGAGCCAAAACCCGGTCCCAAAGCAGGGTGGTCAAGGCCGGTCCCAAAGCAGGGTGGTCAAGGCGGGTCCCCAGCCCATCTCGCTTAACCAGAACACGTGGTGAGGTAATGCCAATAGCGAACGGGAGAAGTGAAGCACTGCACAGTTGATGGCACACTTATATTACCTGGCCATTAGTAATAGGCAACAGACTACCGTACATTATAGGAAAGGAGAGAAAATCAAAGTAGCCCACGCTCACGGGCCCCCTATTGCCACGGGCCCCAATGCAACCGCATTACCTGCTTACCGCTAGTGACGCCCCTGGCTAAGATGTACTTATATCTTAAGTATGTGTACGTATGTTTGGCAATGGAGACACATCAAAATCATATAGACGGACATACAGACAGACACTGATCTGTCTCATCGGTCTGTTTTAAGAATTCTGAAGTGTTTGACAGGAATTTGACTAAACACTAGACTGGACATTATAAGAATCACCCGCATGACCACTGCTCCTCTCTCTCTTAAATCTGTCTGTTTGATGTGCTATCACTCGGGTCCCAGCCGCATGACTCACTCACAGCATGTGCGACAGCGACGCCCCAAAACGCCACAGACAGGCACAAAGCCGAGACGAGCGACAAAATCATATTTCTTCAATTCCAAACTATATTTTTCACCTCCAGTAATTCTATTCATCACGATGACACTAGCACAATGGGAAATGTATACTTTTATATACATGAAATATATAAATGTATATTTTGAATTCAGAGGTAAATCGCAAACGTTGCGGTACATGTAGGTTTAATGTACCAACCAGATCTAAAAGGCAGGAGAACGGTGTTCGACGGGGCACTTCTGTTCCGTACTTGTCAAATGCGTTGGGAAATCTACGCCTCGTTTCCTCATAAATCTCATCTTCAGCGAAAATGATGTCAGGAGGATACCGCGCAGCGTGGATATGGCCTAGAAATAAGATGCTATGAAGCATCTTGAGAGAGATGAACCGATGAGTGAATGAACATAAAGATACAGCAAGAATGAAAAGAACTATTTATTAAACACCGCATCAATACAAGCTTCGAAAAAGATTCTCCCTGTAATCAATCTTTATTAAATATTCATAATCATTTATTTATTCCATTTATTAATACTTTTTGGATCTACTCTCAGTTGTAAACTCTAAATGAATTTGTCAACAACTGTAGCTCACACAAACCTCATCCAGTTGTTCAGAAGTCCCATGGTTGAGACTAAGAGCTCTATTGAAGAGGAGGAGTGCATTAGGAGGAAAAGGTTGGCTTAGCAGTAAACGTCTAGCCCTGTTCAGAGCACAGGAATAAAGATAAAAAATAACATCTTTTTACTTCTTTTTTCTTTTCTTTTGTTTTTTCAGCCAACACATGAAAGAGCAGCAGTTATCTTAACTGAGTCCAAAGGAAGAGCCCCATGACACAGGGAGCTCCCTAGACCCCCATCTTCTTCAGAACTTCACACAGACCAGTGGACATAAAACTACTGCAATAATCACAGAGAACTTCACACAGACCAGTGGACATAAAACTACTATAATAATCACAGGGAACTTCACACAGACCAGTCGACATAAAACTACTATAATAATCACAGAGAACTTCACACAGACCAGTGGACATAAAACTACTGTAATAATCACAGAGAACTTCACACAGACCAGTGGACATAAAACTACTGTAATAATCACAGAGAACTTCACACAGACCAGTGGACATAAAACTACTGTAATAATCACAGAGAACTTCACACAGACCAGTGGACATAAAACTACTGTAATAATCACAGAGAACTTCACACAGACCAGTGGACATAAAACTACTGTAATAATCACAGAGAACTTCACACAGACCAGTGGACATAAAACTACTATAATAATCACCGAGAACTTCACACAGACCAGTGGACATAAAACTACTGTAATAATCACAGAGAACTTCACACAGACCAGTGGACATAAAACTACTGTAATAATCACCGAGAACTTCACACAGACCAGTGGACATAAAACTACTGTAATAATCACAGAGAACTTCACACAGACCAGTGGACATAAAACTACTATAATAATCACAGAGAACTTCACACAGACCAGTGGACATAAAACTACTGTAATAATCACAGAGAACTTCACACAGACCAGTGGACATAAAACTACTGTAATAATCACAGAGAACTTCACACAGACCAGTGGACATAAAACTACTGTAATAATCACAGAGAACTTCACACAGACCAGTGGACATAAAACTACTGTAATAATCACAGAGAACTTCACACAGACCAGTGGACATAAAACTACTATAATAATCACAGAGAACTTCACACAGACCAGTGGACATAAAACTACTGTAATAATCACAGAGAACTTCACACAGACCAGTGGACATAAAACTACTGTAATAATCACAGAGAACTTCACACAGACCAGTGGACATAAAACTACTGTAATAATCACAGAGAACTTCACACAGACCAGTGGACATAAAACTACTATAATAATCACAGAGAACTTCACACAGACCAGTGGACATAAAACTACTGTAATAATCACAGAGAACTTCACACAGACCAGTGGACATAAAACTACTGTAATAATCACAGAGAACTTCACACAGACCAGTGGACATAAAACTACTGTAATAATCACCAAGAACTTCACACAGACCAGTGGACATAAAACTACTGTAATAATCACCAAGAACTTCGCACAGACCAGTGGACATAAAACTACTGTAATAATCACAGAGAACTTCACACAGACCAGTGGACATAAAACTACTATAATAATCACAGGGAACTTCACACAGACCAGTCGACATAAAACTACTATAATAATCACAGAGAACTTCACACAGACCAGTGGACATAAAACTACTATAATAATCACAGGGAACTTCACACAGACCAGTCGACATAAAACTACTATAATAATCACAGAGAACTTCACACAGACCAGTGGACATAAAACTACTGTAATAATCACAGAGAACTTCACACAGACCAGTGGACATAAAACTACTGTAATAATCACAGAGAACTTCACACAGACCAGTGGACATAAAACTACTGTAATAATCACAGAGAACTTCACACAGACCAGTGGACATAAAACTACTATAATAATCACAGAGAACTTCACACAGACCAGTGGACATAAAACTACTGTAATAATCACAGAGAACTTCACACAGACCAGTGGACATAAAACTACTATAATAATCACAGAGAACTTCACACAGACCAGTGGACATAAAACTACTGTAATAATCACCGAGAACTTCACACAGACCAGTGGACATAAAACTACTGTAATAATCACCGAGAACTTCACACAGACCAGTGGACATAAAACTACTGTAATAATAACAGAGAACTTCACACAGACCAGTGGACATAAAACTACTGTAATAATCACAGAGAACTTCACACAGACCAGTCGACATAAAACTACTATAATAATCACAGAGAACTTCACACAGACCAGTGGACATAAAACTACTGTAATAATCACAGAGAACTTCACACAGACCAGTGGACATAAAACTACTGTAATAATCACAGAGAACTTCACACAGACCAGTCGACATAAAACTACTATAATAATCACAGAGAACTTCACACAGACCAGTGGACATAAAACTACTATAATAATCACAGAGAACTTCACACAGACCAGTGGACATAAAACTACTGTAATAATCACAGAGAACTTCACACAGACCAGTGGACATAAAACTACTGTAATAATCACCAAGAACTTCGCACAGACCAGTGGACATAAAACTACTGTAATAATCACAGAGAACTTCACACAGACCAGTGGACATAAAACTACTATAATAATCACAGGGAACTTCACACAGACCAGTCGACATAAAACTACTATAATAATCACAGAGAACTTCACACAGACCAGTGGACATAAAACTACTATAATAATCACAGGGAACTTCACACAGACCAGTCGACATAAAACTACTATAATAATCACAGAGAACTTCACACAGACCAGTGGACATAAAACTACTGTAATAATCACAGAGAACTTCACACAGACCAGTGGACATAAAACTACTATAATAATCACAGAGAACTTCACACAGACCAGTGGACATAAAACTACTATAATAATCACAGAGAACTTCACACAGACCAGTGGACATAAAACTACTGTAATAATCACAGAGAACTTCACACAGACCAGTGGACATAAAACTACTGTAATAATCACAGAGAACTTCACACAGACCAGTGGACATAAAATTACTATAATAATCACAGAGAACTTCACACAGACCAGTAAATGTAAAACAATTTTACACCACACAATGATCCACAACAACGCCTTATGTCAAAGAGCGGATTATATCAAGACTAGGCTAATTTAGAACAGCCAGTCAAATTGAAGTTTCTCAGTTAAGGGCTGTCATATGTTGAGTCTTACCTTTCTTCTTTTGACATTCTTCTATTCTCCGGCTTAAATAAAGAAGAGAAAAGAGGAGTAATTTCAGTAAGGATGTAAAAGTCCCACACAGTAGCACACATCTGCATAACCCAGCTCTGAATAGCATTACCTGTTCAGCCATACTGAGAGGGGAGATGAGTGACCTGACAAAGACTGTGGATCCAGAGGAGACTGAAAATCGTCTAGTGTCACCACATTTGAAAGCTTTGCTTTATACAGGGCTGTCTTCTGTAGAGGGTGTGGCCCAGAGCGCTGGTGCCTGGTGAGGAGGGAAAGTCTTGTGAGGTTCCGCATGTTTAACGTCTCACTGAGTCAGAGAACTTCACCACACAGTGAGACGCGGCAGCGTTCGCACGCTGCCTCTCACTCCTGCTTCCCTCCGTCGGCCGAGCTGACGGAGCCAGCGACAGGGAATGGTCTGGAATGACCCCTGTGGAAAATATTTAAGCATTAACACTGCCTTAACATATACTCTGCCTAATCAAGTCTTAAGCTGCAATACTAAGTGTCATTTTAGGTTGAACAGTAAAAAAATAACAAAGAGGAAGTTATGCGAGAATGCGATGGTTGAGTGTGTGCAGGAATGTGTCTGTAAGCCCTAAAGAAGAAGTATTATTGATCTGTTGTGACCTCTATATAATCAAGAGTATCAGTCACTGCTTGAACTGTCTGTAACCATGGGCGAAAGTATCTTAGATTAGACAAGTGAAACTGTCAAAGGGATGTCAGGCCCTGACCATCTGTCACAGTCTAAAACTGTGTCTGTATTAAGGACAAAATCATGTGTCAGACAAAGGGAAGTTGTGAGGGAGCATTTTGGACTAACTCAGTAGTTCTCCTTTGGGAACATGTTGTGTTGAAGTTCGGGGGCTGGACAGACTGGTCCCACTCCCACATCGCACCACCTCTAAAGTTGTTTGCATCACTGTACAAATACTCTGTCATTCTCTCTGTTCAGAGACTGTGCTCACAGTTGACTAGAGTGCTCTCTCCCATGATCATGCTATTGCAATAAAGGTTCATGATTCATCACATCTGAAGTTTGTTGTCTCTGAGACTTAGCAACTCTGCACAAGGAGACCCCAAATTTCCCTTACACCCCTCACCAACGGAGCACTGGGATTACCCCATACCAACGGAGCACTGGGATTACCCCATACCAACGGAGCACTGGGATTACCCCTCACCAACGGAGCACTGGGAGCCCCTCACCAACGGAACGCTCATCTGCTCTCTGGACAAGGGCAACTGTCCAGAATTCTTAATGTGCATAAAATGGTTTTTTTTCCTAATAACATACATAATGAGTCATTAACTACACCTCAGTCACATGAATATTATACTTTGGAGTGATCTGGTTAACAAATGCACATTAAAAAAATGGTAATAATTAAGAATTTCTTTAGGCTTACTCAGAAGGTGATTTGTTATTTTTTAACAGGGGGATGGCCCAGTGGCCAGCAGGGAAGATGGCCCAGTGGTCACTGACACTACTCTATAGAGTATATAGGGGGATGGCCCAGTGGTCACTGACACTACTCTATAGAGTATATAGGGGGATGGCCCAGTGGTCACTGACACTACTCTATAGAGTATATAGGGGGATGGCCCAGTGGTCACTGACACTACTCTATAGAGTATATAGGTGGATGGCAGGTTAACAAGGGGGATTGCCCCCCCCCCCCCCCCATCCCCCCTACCAGTCGCCTGCTGAGCGTATTCTGACTGCATGTCTCCACATGTTTGTGTTTCTCTGGGGAGTGGATTCCATGGAAAAGCCCCTTTGGATTTGCTGTGGTTTGGTGTTTGTGTGGTTTGTGCATGCTGACATTTCCTCCTGCATAGTTCTTACGCCATCTTTTAGAGAAAACAACATTATGAAAATGAGACAGAATACTGGTCCGTATGTGATAAATGATTAGACAGAGTGAAGGAGAAATAACAGGTGATGTGTATTTCTGTACCTTAAATCCAATGAAGATGCTGAAAATTCAGCACTGTTGCAGTGGGTGGGAAAGGCTTATAGTGGGTAAAAACTGTATAAAGACAGAAACAGCCCAGCAACGAACTTTGTCTGTGTTAATTTGATCAAACATTCAGTCATGAAAAGAATGAAGTATAAATTATAACGGAGGGGAATCCAGTTGCTTTGGTTTATATTGAGGATGAACCATTTTTCAGAGGAATAATCCCATCAGGGTTTACCACTGCGTTTACCAATCTCACCCATGAACCAGCTAGATTATTATAATGACATGCTACTCAGCCTCTGTCCATAATCCAGTTAATGACAGTCACTCCACACTGACACACAAAAATCAGACAAACTGTCAGAAACCCTCAAAACAGAGGAAAGAGACAAAGAGACAAGATCTTCCCACCCATTCAGTGTGAAGTCTAGTGGTTATTCAGACAAGGCTAAACTCCAGGTGTTCTTCATTATTTTATTCTTTCTAACTGGTTCTAACTGGTTCCAACGGGTTCTAACTGCCAACTGTGTTGCCAACTAGACACATATAAACAGTGGCAGTGCTAGCTTGAATGGCACCCTGGGCGGGCGCCCTTCAGGAACGTATTTTCAGCGTCTAGGGTAGCCTACTTTAGATGGAATGACAAAGAAATTGTGCTTTACGATCAAGTAATCTCTGCTGGTCATACCAACTTCCCATACCAACAAAATACATTGCACACAGCCAATGTACGCTTTGCCCTTCTTAAACATTATCACGTTACATATCTTGCAATCTAGACATAAAATTTGATCGTGGTACGGAGTGACAAATGGATTGGGCTGGCTATGCGCTCACGAGCGAGAACGTGCCTCTGCTTATTCTCATGCAGAGCTTATATGGATCAGCTAAAGACCGCTTCTGACGCACCAGGTGCAAGCTGGTTTTATATTGTTCTTAACGATTTTGCACAAACCAGAACAAAATGCAACTCTATGTATGCGAAACTATTAGGGCTGTCGAAGTTAACGCGATATTAACACTTTAACGCGGTATTAACGAATTAGGCGTTATTAACGCGTTGCCGCATTACCGCGTTAACTTTGACTTTGACTAACAGGAAAAGCAGCGTTTTTTCCTCTCCTGTTTCGTACTGCAAGATGGTTTTCATATGCATCACAAAACAGAATTGATTCAAGTGTCATTTCATCTCGGGTCAGTCTTGTTTTCTTCATTTCTGTTTTGCAGTGTGACATCTCATGAGAGTTCATCTTTCACTTCATACTTCATGACATCCCAGCGCAGACTTTGTCCTTTGTCGCACTGACCTCTGGGTGAATTTGTTGTAAGACACTCTTGTTTGTAAAGGACAGACACCCCACACTGGCCTCCGTTCACTCCCTCTGACAGCCTTGCATCAGCTCAGTAAAGAGGAGAACACTGGGAGTTCCTGGAGTGAGAAAAACAGTCACATACAAAGGCACATTTATCAGTGGATAAATGTCCACTCCATCACAGACACCATGCTGCCTGGTAAACCTGCAGGCACTGATCACATTCTGATGGTTTTACAAAAGCTCATCCTTTTTTCTCTCCCATTTATTAAAAGGAATTAAAACTCAAAAATAGCTTTTCCAAATGGCATATATGAAAACGTATATAAACATCAGTTTGACCGCAGGGAATCCTGTTGGTTGTCTTGTGTTTTAGCTGACTGAACCCTTCAAACCTTCAGTCACCCTTCAATGTTCCCACCTTGCTAAAATAATAGTCCAGAGTGTAGAGTTACAGAAGACTGCAAAAATCATGCACGATTCACAGGCTGGCTGGGGTCCTGCTTTATAACTACGCATATTTGTGGCAGTAAATGGCCTGGGGGTCTTGCCCTTTGACTATCCGTGAAGGTCTTGCCAAACTCTGTAAAGCCTGTCTGTCCTGTGTGATAATGCCAGCGACTCACAAAATGATCCCGTGGTGCTTCAGTAAAATCTCAAATGTTCATTGTGTGTATGCATGTTATGTCTTTGTCCTACGATAAGCATATACTGTAAGCATTATTCTTGATGCCGAATATCTATCTTGTGGCCATATTGTTTTGATACAGAATGTTCTGGAGATCTCTTGAAGAGGTTTATGAACATGCTACTTCACTGGTTTCTTTTTCCCATTCGCATTCTCTTCTAAATTCAGAAAACCCAATTATCTCTAAACTATTTTTAGTCCTTTCCTTTCCCCAGCAGTCATCTCATGTGAGGTGAGTGAGACTAGCACCTACCCCCTACAACATGTGTAAAGCTACACGCTGCATCTTTTCACACTAGTAGTGTGAGGCGTCACCTGGCAGTGGAAGCTGCTCATAGGAAGTGCTGATCAAGCAACATCTGATGCAAAGAAACACTAACTCTTGCATGTTGTAACGAGTCATATTACGTAGGGGGGGCATGTGACTAAAAAGCGCCCTGAAAAGCGCGGGTTACTTGTGTGTGGGAGAGAGACGGCATTGAGTTCCTTTTTGTTTTTGTTTTGTTGGGCGCCAATGTGACGAACTCAGCTGCGGGTGTCAGGGTCCTGGAGACACCGGCTCGTCCCTGCTCCGCCTCGCCGAACCGTCAGGGTGGTGTGTGGTGCTTCACTGATATGGACGCATTTTGGGGAATAGCTCAACAAATATTTTATTGGGCACGGCTGACAAGCACACAAAACAAAAAGGAACTCAATGCCGTCTCTCTTCCACACACAAGTAACCCGCGCTTTTCAGGGCGCTCTTTAGTCACATGCCCCCCCTACGTAATATGACTCGTTACAATGTCACTAGTCCCATGGCCACAGTCAGTGACTGTGCTCCAGTTTGAATTCAAATGGTGAATCTGATGCAGGACACACTTCCTCAGTACAAGACAGAACTTTAAACAGACACCTCACTTATATGCCACTTTCATGGATTTACTTCTGTTTTTCACTTTGCTCCTTCATACATGTTTGCTGTAAAGGCTTTTTAAGTGACTTTCTGGTCTGACTGATCTCTTTTCTGCTCTTCAGTAGAGCATGAATCATCTTTACCCATTTGTCACTTTAGATCACAGAACAGAAATGGAAAAAAGTCCTTTGATTTACATAAACCGGTCTATTCTTGCACCTCACACCATACGTAGGATGTTGCGCAAATAAATAAATAAATAGATAAATAAATGTCTGTGTCCAGATAGTGTATCTATAACAGGAACAGCCGGTGTAGTTGGTAACAGGCTCCTTGGTATCAAAAGGAAACTGGGGGAGGTATTACAGGTGATATTCCAGAAAAGTGAGCACTATTGGATATTAGCCCTCGGTGCTCTTACCTCAAAAACCCTGAAAGATGAACTTCCATGAAATGTCGCACCGCAAAACAGAAATGAGGAAAACAAGAGTTACTCAAATGACACTTGAACCAATGCTGTTTTGTAATGTGTAGCAGTGAAATCCGTTGTTCTTTTATTTTCTTTAATTCTGGAGATGAATTTCATCAAAACTTTGCTGGTTTTATGTGTATGTATTTATGTATGGAAGTTACTTTGGGTGTTTCATTATTGGTAAAAGGTGCGCTGATTGGTGGTTCACACGTTGCTATGCAACCTGTGCTACAGCGTTTCCACCACAGATATGGATACATACACAGGATTCCAACTTTTTTTCTTGCAACTCTGACTTTACAATTCTGACTTTACGTCATGTTTTGAAGTGTGACACACAGTTACACAGTGGACGCTGTGAGGGAGAATGTGAGAGAGACAGTTACACAGTGGACGCTGTGAGGGAGAATGTGAGAGAGACAGTTACACAGTGGAGGCTGTGAGGGAGAATGTGAGAGAGACAGTTACACAGTGGACGCTGTGAGGGAGAATGTGTGACACACAGTTACACAGTGGACGCTGTGAGGGAGAATGTGACAGAGACAGTTACACAGTGGACGCTGTGAGGGAGAATGTGAGAGAGACAGTTACACAGTGGAGGCTGTGAGGGAGAATGTGAGAGAGACAGAGGTTGTGCCCGTGTTAACTGGCCCATTCTGCAGGGCCGTGTGCACACACAGAAATCTACAGAAGCCCATTTCAGCCACATTAAAAAAGAGAAAAGGTTGCTTTACTGTGATTTTATTTCTTGGTAGTCCGACTTTGTTTAGTGGATATCAGATACAACAAATATCAGATACAACAAATATCAGATACAGCAAAGAACAACGTAGACACTGGGATGTCATGAAATACATGAAGTAATTCAGAAATCTTCAAACGCACTCACTGCACTGAGCATATTTGTATGGTTCGTTCATACAGGTTTTATTTTTGTGTCTGGTCTGTCTGTCTGTCTGTGTGAGTGTTTTTGTATGTGTGTCAATGAATAAGCTATTATAAGTGTAGGCTACATACCACATCAGTAATCAGTATTAATGATATTTTTATATTTCATTCCTGACTTGTTGCCAGGTGCACTTTCCACTGGGGTTGCAGCTGAAATTATTGTTAGAACGAAGTTATTCTTAACACAATAGCATGACATTCATACATGTAGCCCTACAGCCTAGGTGCTTTAGTAGATCTTCATTCATTAACAGTGAGTAAATGGTCAATTTCAGAGATGTAGCCCATGTGTAGGCTATAATGGAGTCCTAATTATTTTCGCACGTTTAGATAAAACTGTTTTACGTGTCCTCATTCACCAATATCTCCCTATTTTTTTTCTTAAATTTGCTTTTGAGAAAGATCCTAAGAAAAAGGCTACGTCAGATTCATGACGTGTCCTTAAACCGCAGAATCATTCGCATCTTTGTTCTTATAATGATGAATCCCGTTGTTTTCGTAAATTAAAAGCACGTGCCACTTGTTCCTCAGCATAGGTAAACGCCATGTTACTTTACATCTCGTAATTTCTATGGTCTTTTCTAACAACCAACAGGTAGCTTGAGCCATCACTTCTGTTCCCCCTTTGATGGTTCAATGCAATGTGTAGCAGACAGGAGAGAAGGCTTCAATGGTTCCTCTGCTCTATCCAGGTATTGTAATATTTATCCATATGTATAAAAGTAAAACTGACTGATTCTCACACACCTGCTTTACAGCCTGTCTGGTTTCAGATGGGATAACCCAGAAGCTGCGTATGTAAAACTACTGCTCACTTATCACAGTCTCCATCAACTGTCATATTCTCATATTGCTCTTTTTGTTCATTGTACACAAGTATGAATCTAAGAACAATTTCCAAACAAGAAAGCATGTGTGAATGTCAGAAAATTGCATTAGTGGGTTCTGTTGGAGAAATATTGCTCTCCTTTAAGATAACCATTATAGCAACCATGATAAACAATGTAAACAATAATGTATTCATTATTATAGGGGCAAATCAATGTAATCATTTATATTAACAGTTATTACTATACAATCCTTTGTATTGTAAGAAGCATCAAGTTCTCTTTGGTCAGAAAGAAGAGACCTGTGTGGCCCTTTAGGGGACGGCATGTGAGATAAGGTCGGCGCCTCTGCCAGAGTGCTGTGGTCAGTCGTAATATATGGAGAAGGTGAAATATTCCAGGTTTGTGATATATCTTACTCCACCACTTAGCAGGGCAGTAAATATTGGTGACGACATATGGTAAAGGTAAAGGAACTAAACAATAATAAAGTAACATAAACCAGCGATGAGAGGGGTCTGTGAAGATGGGCTGGCAGAGGTGCCCCACATACAAAGAGACAAGGTAATGTGTATCTTTTTTGGGGGGGAAAACATGTCTAAAAACCAGTGCTTTGTGAGAAGGCGTCAGTCACTCCCCGGGACCTAACTCAGTTTGTTGTATGCCTTTTGAACTATACAATAAACTTACACTGCATCTGACTCATTGTTAGACTCCTATTGTTTTGTCTCAGAACAGGTATCGTGTGGCGTTGGGACTCAGTCTCATTTGGCCCAGGCTGAGAATTTCACCCACAGTTTGGAGAACAAATTTCTTCTGAAGACCGGTTGGTGAATGAGGCCCACTTACTCTGTCGGCAATGTGCTGCCAAGCCTCACTGGCTCTGTTGGCCGCCACGGTGTTAGATTTAGCCGTTAACATTTCTTTAAATTCCTCATATCCAGACATGATCAACTTGCATTCCTCCGGGGAACACACGGAGCACGAGCCATTATGCAAAAACTCTACCTGCGTTGCCGAACATACTCCTTTATATGAACGCGCACACACTCCAATTACAATAAATTCTCAAACAGTTGTCGGGTCTCAAATTATATGTCGCCCGTTTGGGCAAAAAAGCCCCGTTACAAGTACATGCCGGGTAAAAAACAAACAAACAAACGAACAATCATAAATTACAGATAGGCTCAGGTGGTAAATTTATGAAAGTAGCATTGTAGTTACTCACGGAAAATGTTTATCGTTCGAAACGTAGAAATGTTTAAGCGCCTTCTCAACAAAGTCAGTAACCGGCTACAAACCGTCTGGCTAACTGACAACAAACATAGTTTACAATACCTAGCTTGGCTGAGTTAAACGTAAGCGGAGGGTTCTTCTTAATAAAGAGAAGCATTTCCACTCTCTCACACATAAGTCGGTTTTTTCTGTCATTAACAAATTGAGAAGCTGCACTGAACAGTTATTCATTCTCAACACTAGTGCATGGCGCTCATAGAAATTTCACTACACTAGTGCATGGCGCTAATGACTGCGTTGACTCTTAGTACTCTAGGATGACGATTCTTTAAATATTTTATCAAATTGCTTGTGTTATGGTCCTTTGTATTCGCGCCTTAAAATGGTTGTGTTACAAAGTTTAAAGAAATTCCAAATAGCTTATATGATTCCAAGTTTGATTGTAATACAGGCTACGTCATTATACGTCAGTGTACTCGTAATTGGAATCATTAAATTATGATGCTTATATCGAGTCAGAGCGGCAGAGAGAACAACGACTCTGTTGGTACGACTGTTTACCATGCTGTATCGGCCAGATACGAGTACCAACGAGTAGCCTAGTATCGGCGCATTACTAAAATACACTACTAAAAAAGGACAAATTATAAATAATGAAGCCATAGGGCTCTTCCTTTAGGAGGTTTACTACTTTCTCTGAGTTAACTAACTCTGAGTTTTCACTAAACCTGCTTTCTGGAATACCCCCCTGGTTCTTTCTTCACTTAATGTAAATAAAGGCCCCGGCCACTATTTGATAGTTTACGGTAAGTTAACACCGAATCAACTAACCGACATCTTCATCGCCGTCATAGTAGCCTAACGTTTAACACCGATTCAGGCAATCAGAGTTTGTCAACCTGAAAAACTGAGTTGGTTAAATCCCATTCGTAGTACACCGTCAGGTTGTTGTTGTTGTTTATTGATCGGGGTCTGAGAAAAACAGAAAAGTGGAGAAAAACTGGCGAGTACAGAGAACAGGTTAATTAATCAGAACAAGACACGCACACAGATACATTCATCGTAACAAGACACGCACACAGATAGATGTGCTGTAGTTTTATGATTTTATTCCATGTATACGTACATTGTTACAGTTTAGCATAGACTACTATTAGAAATTGGCATACAGCAGAGATTAGTGCCTATTTTAGCTGATTTTGTTGAGTGTCACAGACAAAGACAGGTGACAGTTTGTGTGCTCCAGAGAGATGTCACGACTGAAAAGTCTTGTATGGCCGTATCTGCTGTGGAGTGATTCGTTATAAACCAGGCGTGGCAGGACCCGCCGCTACTGGACCTGTCAGAACACCAGCCTCGTTCCTAAAAAAAAAAAAAACCACACAAACAACGACCCAGCTGCAAGTTAGTGAGTGTGGATTCTCATCGTTGCTTTTTCCTTCAGTGCCATGGGCTTTCTTAAAACTGCATATTCTTACAGTTTGACAGTCAGGTTTTTACATGGCTCCTGAAAGCACACGACTGACAGCTAACAGAGTGTGGGGTTCATAATTAAATTATTGTTTTTACTGACATAACAGTTAACATATTTATGTTTCAAAAAGATTAAGGAGGAGAATAATAAGAACATGCATATTGTATCTACTGTCTGACTCCATGCACTGCCCACAGAATCATTTTAATTCAAAATCAGCCTTAAAATGACTGTTCCAGTCCCAGAACAGACCAGCACTGTGGCCAGATACTCCTCTGTCCCCAGAACCACAGAGGATCCACATCAAAGTCCTCTGTGTTACCAGTGATCTGTGTTACTAGACCAGTGAAGTCTATTTGCTTTACAGAGACAAATCAGACTTTCTTTATAATTACAATAATAATAATAATAATAATAATACAAGTTTATTTAGAGCCCAGTATCACTATGAGTAATCTCAAAGGGCTTTACATGTCTATAACAAAGTCAAATCAAAATTATATTATGCATAAGTTCAAGAAAATAGATAAGTCTTTAGTCTGGTTTTAAAGGTATTGAGAGAGGTTGCTTCTCTAATTTCTGTAGGTAAACCATTCCAGAGGAAGGGAGAGCAGTAGGAAAAGGCTCGTTTGCCAGCGGACTTCTTTTTAACTGTTGGAACAACTAATAGTCCAGAATCTTGAGAGCGCAGGGTGCGAGGTGGGTTATAGGGAGTAATTAAGTCAGACAGGTAGGAAGGTACAAGCCCATGTAAAATTTTATATGTTAATAAGAGGACCTCAAAATCTGGCCTTGCATGAATTGGGAGCCAATGAAGGGAAGCTAGGACAGGGCTAATATGATCAAACTTCCTCGTTCTGGTCAGAATTCTGGCAGCAACATTCTGGACCAGCTGAAGACTATTGGTACTAGAGGCAGGCAGGCCAGAGTACAGAACATTGCAGTAATCGAGGCGAGACATGATGAATGCATGAACAATGGTTTCTGCATCAGCCATACTTAGAAAGGGCCTTATGTAAGCAATGTTACGGAGGTGATAAAAGGCAGTTTTGGTTGTGTTTTTGATATGAGTGACCAGCAAGAGACTAGAGTCAAAAATCACACCATGGTTTTTAGTTGAAGAGTTTTGAGAGATGATGCAGTTGTCAAAATTTAGGGTAAGATCACTAAAAAGATGCGTAGAGGGACCAATGACCAGTATTTCAGTCTTGCCTGCGTTGAGCATCAGGAAATTTGAAGACGTCCAACCCTTAATAGCACAAAGACACGCCTCAAGGTTAGCCAGTTCAGAGCGGTCATTGCGCTGGATAGGTAACACAATCTGAGTATTGTCAGCATAACAATGGAAGTTAATGTTGTAACTACGAATAATGTCACACAAATAGAGAATAGCATGTAAATAGAGAATAGAAGAGGGCCAAGGACTGATCCCTGAGGAACACCATAGTTAAGCTCATGGTACTCAGAGGTCACATTACCATAGTGGACACACTGCTTTCTCTCTGTAAGGTAAGATTTAAACCAAGAGAGCACCAGGCCATGAATGCCAGTTTGGTTTTCCAGGCGCTTTAACAATATAGTGTGATCGACCGTGTCAAATGCTGCACTCAGATCAAGCAGAATAAGAACAGAGGTAGCACCAGCATCCATGGCTAATAAAAGATCATTAGTTACTCTAGTAAGTGTGGTTTCAGTAGAGTGAAAACATCTGTAGCCTGACTGAAATATTTCAAGCAGACTGTTAGAGGGCATATGGGCTATCAGCGGTGCAGCTACAATTTTTCAAGTATTCTGAAAAGAAACGGGAGATTAGAGATCGGCCTATAATTATTTAAAGCTTCAGGGTCAAGGTTCGTTTTTTTAAGTAAAGGCCTGATCACGGCTGTTTTAAAAGTTGAGGGTAAAACACCAGATTTAAGTGACATATTTAGAAGGTTTAGTATTGTTGGGCCGAGAACCGAGAAAAGCTCTATGTAAAGTTTAGCAGGTATGGGATCAGCAGAGTGCACCAATTTGGACAGCATGTCTGGAGAGATAAGGTTAAATTGAGATAAAGGCTGCACATTATGATTAATTTCAGGCGTTTTGATGGAGAGCGTGCATGCAGTCTGATTTGATAAATTCATTTGAATATTACGACGAATTAAATCTATTTTTTGCGAGAAAAATTCAACAAAATAGTTTGTAGTAAAAGGGCTAGATTGAGGGGAGTGACTCTGGTCAAGTGCAGATACTGTATCAAATAGGAACTTGGGGTTATTTTTGTTAACATTAATTATTTTCGAGTAATATGCTGATTTTGCTGTGTAGAGAGCGCGTTTATAATCTATCAGGCTGTCGTGCCATGCGAAGCGGAAAACCTCTAGTTTGGTTGCCCGCCAGTTTCGTTCCAATTTCCTACACACCTGCTTCAGCGCGCGGGTTTCATTATTGAACCAAAGTGTTGAGTGTTTACGCCTATTTTTTATAGTTAATGGTGCTACCATATCTAGTACATTACGGAGGGTAGAATTTATGCTGTCCGTCAATTTGTTCAAAGATCTTTGCTGATCATTGAAAGAGTTGAGAGCAGTAGGAAGCAGATCAGCCAGCGCAGCAGTGGTGGAAGCATTAACGCGACGGCAGCTACGAACAGCGGTGGAGACAACTGGCGTGAACGGGAGTTACTTGGAAAGTAATAAGAAAATGGTCTAAGAGGGCAGCGGAGTGAGAAGAGACGACAACGTGAGAGATTTCTAGTCCGCGAGCCAGAATAAGATCTAAAGTGTTACCACTGAAATGAGTTGGTTCGTGGACATATTGGTCGAAGCCAAAAGTGTCTATGATAGCTGTAAAAGATTTATTAAGAGAATCAGAACTGTTATTGATGTGGATATTAAAGTCCCCCAGTATCAGGATTTTATCCACTCTTGTTAGAATAATAGACATTAATTCAGAAAACTCATCTAGAAATTGACTATATGGCACTACTATGAGAAAAGATTAAGTATTACCGGATTGCCTCACGGAGAGCAACTCAAAGGAGTCAAAATTAGGTAAACTAAGGATGTTAGGAGAAAATGTAGTATTACAGATTAGAGCTACACCCCCACCTTTTTGCTGCCCTAGCAGCATAGGAAAAGGAATAGTAAGGGGTTGAAGCTTCATTTAGAGGGAGAAAAACGTCTGGCATTAACCAAGTTTCACACAAACCCATCGTGTCAAGGTTAAGATCGCTGATGAGGTCGCTAACCTGCAACGCCTTATGTGAAAGCGATCTGATATTGATAAAACCTGACTTCAGCGTAACCGGGCTTACAGTAATCATATCGGAGGAGGGAGTTCGTTGAATTGGATCTAAATTGCTACGAAATATGGTCTGTCTGACTCTAGACCGAAATGAGCTACTACTAGCTGTATACATGGGCATATTAGTCTTAACATCAAGATATTCATTACGATGAACATTATTCGTTAGAAGGATACTTCGAAGAGGGCGACAGTTTTCTCGTTGTCTCTGCCTGACCAGTGCTCCAGCTCTTTTGCCTCGCTTCCTTCTCCGGCTCCGTTTACAAGGTGTAGCAGGTAGGCTAAACAATTTAAATCTTAACAGATGGAAGTCCTCTGAGTCTGTTGAATAATTTTTGGCTTTAAAATGCGTATCCATTGTAGATCTGATGTCGATCAAAGTCTGTCTATCGTAGGTGATGACGTTCAAAAATATAGTGTTGTTGCATAAAATAGAGTGAATACATTAATAAAACAGTTACATTTAAATTTAGAGGCCCGTTATTTTGAAATTATCATTCTTTAAATTCATTTGCGAAACGCCAGGCATCTAGTGTATATTAGGCATCACTTGTGAAATGTGATTTAATTTTTTTTTACCTAGTTCTGTTGTTTAATCAAACTAATATTTTCCAGATATGAACTTTTCACTTGCTTCAGAAGCTGTCTGTGGTCTTGGAGCATTTCCTGAACGTCAGGGGATTTCTTGACTTTATCCCACTCCTCCTCTGTCTAAGGAGAAAAACATTTTGGGTTATTCATTTTATACTTCATTTTATACCAAATAAAATAACTTTACAAAATGAAGGGCATGTCTATTTTGCATTGTAAATTTTTAACTTTGAACGAACTATTTTGTTTAATTTCAAATTCATAGAGTGTTACTTGTGTCACCGAGTGTAGTTTTCTTTCTTTCTTTCTTTACCATATTCTCGAAACTTTGCCCACGGTAAAAGGACCTTTTGCCGGGAAACTGGATTCCTGAGTCAAAGAGGTCATTAGGACTATCGGCAACCAGATGAAGACGCTCTTCTTCATACCCATAGACCTTTCCGTCCTCGCCTACCATGAGGACCAGCTGCGCGCTTTCTCCGTTACATGGAAAATGTTCCAGCGCGCCGATAACCTCCATCTTCACGTGATCTGGCAAGTAGAACTGCTCCCACTCCTCCACTGCATCACGGTCATATTCTTTGTAGATCAACTGGTATTTGTCATCTTTGTTCACCGTAATTTCTGTCCTCTGATTTTTGGAGAGTAGTTCAGCAAGATATTTC
This sequence comes from Chanos chanos, assembly GCF_902362185.1. Classification (NCBI taxonomy): domain Eukaryota; kingdom Metazoa; phylum Chordata; class Actinopteri; order Gonorynchiformes; family Chanidae; genus Chanos; species Chanos chanos. The sequence continues at coordinate 23,597,702 of NC_044506.1, forward strand.
ACAGCCAATTCTGAAAGGAGGTGACGGCAGCCCCGTTAATAAAAAAAAACAAAACACTTATCTAATCTGGAGAATACTGTACTATTATTTAAACCTAATGTAGAATCTCTGAGCATTAGACAAGACCTTAGCAATGTAAGCGTCATTACCCACGGTAAGTGCAGGACTCCTACGGAGATCCTCCTTAAACACTGAGATGCTGAAATATATATAAAAACGTGAATAATGTGTTCACAGAAACACATAAACAAACAAGTAAACAAACAAACATACAAACAAACAAACAGTTCTTTCTGAGTGCATATTACTTCTTTCGTTTACTCACAGTTACCAATAAATGGCTTAATAATGTGTTTACCTCATGTTTCCAACACTTGTGCGTTAACTCTGCAGGGTGCGTAATAACGCCGTGTAAATTCTCCTCCGTCTGATCGGCAAGGCAAGGCAACAGCGTCTCACTAGAGCAAGGCAAAACTGGAAACGCCTTCGCAATACATCATCGGTCACGCCTCTAAACTAAGCACGGTCTGGACAAAGAGAAACTTTTACCGCGAGATAACTCACTAACGTGTTATCCAGTCCGCTTGTTTCACAGTTTACATCCTCAGCTGGAGTCGACTAGAAGCACCGTTGCAACGTAATAAAGTGCAGAGCAATTATAAAATGTTAACCCACTGGTGTTGACATGGTCGCTGCTCGAGAAATAACCTCAAGTCTTAACAGAGTCTGCTGCTCAGTCGAGAAAAGGCATGGGCATATATTACCACCAAGTGGAGACATACGAAAATCAGTAATTAAAGTAATTTGTGTGATGATGTCTGTGGGGCTGATCAAGAAAGCCACGCTTTCACTCAAAATAATTAATCGAGAAAACTGATAAAAACAAAACCTACACTAGATGTTTGTTTGAGCAAAATTTTGATGATCAAATTAAAACACCGTCCGCTCGTTGCCCGCGAGCCAAGGGTGGCGGGTAGCATCTTGGTTGGCGGAGCCTTGAAGCGTTTATTTTAAAGGGTTTTCCCCACATAACGGGAAAAGCTGCGATAGATTTGGAATAGTCAAACTCTTATTTTCGTGTGGCAGCAGTGCAATGCATAAAATCATGCAGATACTGGTCAGAAACTTCCGCTAATGTTCACATCAGCCATCAGAATGTGAAAAATGTGATCTCAGTGACTTCGACCATGGCATGTTTGTTGGTGCCATACGGGCTGGTTTGAGTATTTCTGTAACTGCCGATCTCCTGGGATTTTCGCGCGCAACAGTCTCTAGAGTTTACTCAGAAACAGGCAACAATTTGTACAAATAGGTGACTATAAAAAGTGGAACAGCAGAGTCACAAAACACGATATCTCCCGTGCTGTGGCAGACCACTTTAAACATGCCCCTTGACGGTCTGTCGGTGGAGGCTGTACTTGCACCCCAAAATATTTTTTTCGCTACGTACTTCATTGTATGCTGAGATTCGTTTAATGTTTTCAAGTTGCGTTGTTTGTATAGGTTTCTGGACTTTTTGTCGGTTTGTTTTTGATTACGTGACATACTGTGCAGAAGGCAGCAAATGCGTTCATTTTTATTTTTATTTGTTTTAATGTACATACAACATCCCCTGGACGCTCTGGCGCATGCATCTGACGTGTAAATAAACGTTTTATTGGTACGTTTTGTCAGTTGTCTTATTTTGAGTGTAAGTATGAATAGGCCTATAATACGATGATATAATAATATAATGAATAGGCTATAATATATAGGCTAGTCACGAAATTAGGTTGAATTCGAGTCGCTGAAACAGCCTGAAAAAGATGTCTTTTTGCAACCAAATTTAGACGTAGAGGGGCATCTTTAGACATCTTTTCAACGTCCTGAAAAAGACGGCTTTTTACCCTTTCACTTTTCAACCAAATTTCAACGTTGTTGAGACGTCAGGCGCAGTTGTCTTTTCAACGTCTTTTTTCCGAATTTTTGCTGAACGGGTACTTATCTTATCCCTGCTCTACGCCAATATGAAAACTGGTGCTGTAACTGAGCGTGGGCACCTGGATTACATAAAGAATTTTGGCAGACCGAGTTGGGGAGAAATCTCAAACTTTGTTTTATTGTCCGTTCACTGTACCAGAAAAAAGGAATCTCGCGAGTGCACAGGAATACACTTTTCAATCTACGGGAAGCCCCGAGGGGAATGAAACACTTGAATCTTTATTCGATTAAAAGGTCTCACGCGCTGCATACGGCCACTCATAAATTTTGCTCCTTCCTTTTCATATTGATTGCGGCCGGCAAACGTGCAGAATTGCACAGAACTGCAGAGAAATCGCTCTAACGTTATTTCCCTATATGGGAAATACGCCGTTTTAAAAAAGTTGCACCCTCTGTTTTCCTGCTCAGTTTTCGCACACTTAGCGCTTCCAAATGTAAAAAAAAAAAAGCACTACAATTTTCAACTGTCACTTTTTTAAACATTCAGGGAGAAATTCATGTAAAATATTGTGATACTCTTTTCCAAGAGTAATGATGTGCATTAAAGCAACATTATAAAATAACATATAAACATAAATGTTAAACATAAATGTACATGTTAAATGTAAACGTAAATGTTGAATGTAAATGTAGGATTTGAAAACTAAATATATAGCAGATATTCTAATTGACCTCGCCCGCTAAGATTTCTGCACGGAGAAGGGCGGTCTCAGCCACAACGGCCAAAGCTGTGAGCACCACAAGCATGGAGCGGCAGCGTACTGCTGCCAAGCCAGAAAAAGGATCACGTTACAAGGTGAAAAGTTTATCGTAATAGCAAGATGTTTTTCACGTTTTAACAAGTTTTATATTTGCTATATATTTAGTTTTCAAATCCTACATTTAGATTTAACATTTAAAATTTACATTTAACATTTAACATTTACATTTACAAATTACAATTCAGCATTTGGCAGATGCTTTTAGCCAAAGCGACTTACAATCAGTGCATCAGTCGGTTTCCTAATACCTCGTAAGCAGACATCTCAATAAGACTGAGCGTCAATATACCCCTTCGTATTGCGCCCCTGGAATACTTTGACAAACATAGATACAAGACAAGTTTTTTTTTTGTTTTTTTGTTTTTGTTTTTTTTTGTAAGGAAGGGAGGTTAGGCATTGGGGGACAGGTGGGTTCTGAAGAGGTGGGTTTTCAGTTTCTTGCGGAAGATGGTAAGGGATTCCGCAGTCCTAACTGTATGAGGGAGGTCGTTCCGCCACCGCGGGGCAATGGGGGAGAAGAGGCGTGGTCGGGAGGAGTGGCTGCCAGGTTCCCGAAGTGAAGGGACCGTCAGCTGACCAGAGGTTGTAGAGTGGAGGGTTCTAGTAGGGGTATACGGAGTTGGGGGTATGATGGGGCGGAGCCTCTTGTGGCCTGGTAGGCCAGCACCAGTGTCTTGAACTGGATTCGGGCAGCTACCGGAAGCCAGTGGAGCGCAGTAAGCAGTGGAGTGACATGAGAGTGCTTAGGGAGGTTGAATACCAGGCGTGCAGTGGCGTTCTGCACGAGCTGGAGCGGCCTGATGGCGCAGGTCGGTAAGCCAGTTAGTAGAACGTTGCAGTAGTCCAGGCAGGAGATGACAAGCGCTTGGACCACGGGCTGGGTCGCCTGTTGTGTGAGGAAGGGGCGGATTCTCCTAATGTTGTATAGGGAGAATCTGCAGGATCGAGTGACTGCCGCGATGTGACTGGCGTAGGTCAGCTGGTTGTCGAGGGTCACGGCAAGGTTTTTGGCTGCTGTGGTGGGGAACACCACAGATCCCTCGATGGTGATTGCAGTGTCGATCATTGGGGAGTTCTTAGCGGGAAAAAACAGAAGCTATGTTTTCTCCAGGTTGAGTTTGAGGTGGTTAGCGGACATCCAGAGGGCAATGTCAGCTAAGCAGGCTGCAATACGAGGCTGAACCTGAGAGTCAGAGGGGGGGAAGGAGAACAGCTGTGTGTCATCAGTGTAGCAGTGGTAAGAGAGCCCATGGGCAGAGATAACTTGACCGAGTGATCTGGTGTAGAGAGAGAAGAGGAGTGGACCAAGTACAGAACCTTGTGGGACACCCGTGTGTAAAGGGCAGGAGGAGGAGACCGATTCCCTCCAGGAGACCTGGTAGGAATGGTCAGACAGATAGGACTTGAACCATGTGAGTGCAGATCCCACGAAGCCCAGCCCAGCAAGGGATGAGAGGAGAATCTGGTGGTTGACCGTGTCAAATGCTGCAGAGAGGTCTAGGAATATGAGGACAGAGCTGAGACTTCGCTCTGGCCAAGTGGAGCTCCTCCAAGACAGCAAGGAGGGCCGTCTCGGTGGAGTGGCCGGCTTTGAATCCAGATTGATTCTGATCCAGGAGATTGTTCTGCAGAAGATATGGAGAGAGTTGGTTATATGCTGCACGTTCCAGGGGTTTTGGAGAGAAGCAGTAGGAGAGAGACTGGACGGTAGCTACTGACATCAGCTGGGTCTAGAGTGGGCTTCTTAAGCAGTGGGAAAAATTGTAGTGGCTTTTTTTTTTTTACATTTGGCAGTGCTAAATGTGCAAAAACTGAGCAGGAAAACAGAAGGTGCAACTTTTTACAAACAGCGCCCCATATCCCGGGGGGGGTCATGTCTAAACTAAAGCTACGTTGCTGTATCATACATTCATACATAGAAGAGTGCACAGCAGCAACATAAGTGTTTCAGTTTAGATTTACCAGTCAGTAAGTATGTTGGGTCTCTCTCTTAATGATATGATAAGTACCAACGGAATTTTATTCATTATTAAGTTCAACTGACTAAAGCCTTTCAAAAAACGGTGTGGAGGAAACGGGCCACGTCAAAAAGTGGTGAGGACATGTCCTCAGCGTAACTGACACCTACGGGAGAGAGAGAGAGAGAGAGAGAGAGAGAGAGATGACCTCTTACCAAACGGAACCTGCACAAAGTAACTATCTAAACACATATTTCTTGCTAATATCAGGGCTCCTACACATTTTCCATTTCAAAATTCCATACTTTTCCAGACTCAAATTTCCAGACTTTTCTGTAGATTTTTCAGACCATATTTGACATCTGAGTACAAATAGCTAGATGTTTATTATGTAAATAAATGGTTTTAAATTTCCAACCGTTGACATGTATGTTACAGGCTGACTATGTATGCTATTACTGTATGTTGCCACATAATTGCCAGAAGATTGTAGCTATGTACTGTATCTCATACAAATCAGTTAACACCAAACCCAGACAAATTCAATGCACAGCATTTTATTCAAACTACAATGCTAAAACAGTGCAATGTTATTGAGTTTCATGTAAATTTAAACTGTATACCAGAGGGCATGAGACAGGGAGAGGGCCAGAGAGCTACCCTGAGTTCCATAGCCTGGTACATTAATTATTTCTAAATAAGAGAGAGAGAGAGAGAGAGACGCTCATATTTTAGGTTACCAGGAGACCAGAGGCCGAAATTTAGATTGTTGTATTTAATTCTCCATAGCTGGGGTTTTGAGAGACCAATTTACTCCCAAGAGACAAAGGAGAAGCCCACCTTGCGAATTTCACCCTACCACTTTTCATTCTGGGGGCGAAATTCGCGAAAACAGCAAGCCTGTCACCTAGCTCAAAAGTTGGAGTTCTTGAGTGAGGCTACAGCGATCTGTTTACCCCGACCAGAGCCGACAAGAGAATTTTTTCTACTGCTCTCACCCCCACTATGTTCATGTAACATGTGAACAACAACCCATGCTAATGTAGACAGAAATGGTTACCCATATGTTTTTTAATCATATATAAGTTTTCACGTTATATGTAGCCTTTAGCTTCTGCCATCTTGGTCAGACTTTTTCTGTTACTCCCACCTTTCTAGAGAACACCATGCACCAAACACGTCACACGCTGAACTGACTGGTTTTCATTTGCATAGCCACTGACATCAGTGGTTCAAACCTTTGGTTCTGGATTAGGCACTGGAACCAGGACCACATTGGTGGAAGAGGGCTCTAAGTCCCTTTTGATGCCATGAAAGACACTCTGCTTGTATGATCAATTTATTTTTTGAAATTCTGAATTTTATATTTTAGAAAACAGAATAGGGAAACACAGCAGTCTGGGAACACAAATAATTTTCCATACACTCTTTTCTTTTTTCCACACTTATACAGACCTGGAAATTACTCAAATCAAATTCCATACTTTTCCATACTGCATAGGAACTCTGTAATATATCCAGCTTATGATTTGAGGGCTGCGGCGGGGAAAAAGGAACGAAAAAAACAACAACACGATGCTGCGACCAAGCGTCAGGCACAAGCGCTATGCTAGCACCTGAAAAGTACTATGCTAGTCATTCACTGCTACTGCGGTGGTAAATGCAGGGGGACATTTTTTTCCATTGGACTAGGTCTATCGCCATACAGTTTTATTTTCGTTAATTAGAAGGCAGTTATATGTTATCTAATGTGCACTCAATATTTCTGTCATTCAAATTCAATAAAACTCAGTGTGTATATTGTAGTCTAGTTTGTTGATTTCTTTTGCCGCAGTAATGGTTCTTTTTTTCCTTTTGGAGGTATTTAAAAGGTCTTAAAAGTCATTAAATTTGTACTTAAAAATGTGCAGCTATCCGTGGTTAGTCGTAAACAACGGCTCTTAGCTGCTGTACCGTCTGCCGGCTTACGTCACTTCAGCGTTCCTACTGGCGGTGCGCATGCAAACAGAAAAAAGCCCTAGAATGTATGTAGTTCTAGGGGAAGCTCCCCAGGTGGTAGTTCCTATCAAATGAGACCCTAGAACTGTTCGGTCCGAAAGCGCCTATAAATATACTCTACTGATAATATGGCACGCGTTATCATGAAGTTAAAGATGCTGTGTACACGTTACTGAGAGAACACATACACTCCATCACAGCACTGTGGAAGGAGAGCAGAGTTCTTGCACTCTGGTCCAGATATACTTCTGCTCTGCAAGAACTGGGGACTGGGGGAGGGGGTAGTTAATGCTATATTTATGAGGTACTGTTCTGTGAGGCACTAGGATTAGATCTGAAGATTTGTTGTCTCAGACTGTTCTTTCCATCATAATTCTTCAGACCATGGTCTGTGCTTTTGGACCATATGTAAAACAACCTTTTTTTTGCTTGAGATCAGACCTGGACACAGTGTAGACCAGGGTGAAATGAGATCAGACCTGGAGACAGTGTAGACCAGGGTGGAATGATGGCGCAGCTCTGCTGAGAGACAGGGCGGCTGAGAGACAGGGCGGCTGAGAGACTGCCATGCCAGAATTTTCCACGTCACCCTGCTGACAGAATGGTGGTCCAGGCTGTAAGTCCGATAAATCACGGACTTTTAAGTGTGTATCAGGACCTGCTCCAGAGAGTGACTTTTTACTTACCTCATGTTGCCGGGCCTGGGTAGCTACTTTAACAGGGTGATATTCACCAAGGGAAATATACCTCCTTTCCATGTTCACACAAGGCCAAAACTAGACTGTGATAAATGTGTACAAAACAAATTTATTCAGCTGAGATGTCTTCTTTTGCCTTTAAGTGCTAGGAGAGCATTAATACAAAAACACAGGTGCAGACATACAGTACAGATACAACAGCCAACAAAAAGACCTAAACCAGACCTAAAACTGTAATGGTAGCATACAATTATTTTTAAAAGTCTTGACATGTTGTTCTGTTGGATCTGAGCACATATGTGTTACAGTCATTCACTGGATCTGAAACTTGGATGTATCTGTAACAGGGTCTCTGGTTGTCACTGACAGATTCAGAGAGGAGGGTGATAGGCTGGCTGACGACTGGGGGGGAAGGGTCTTAGCTCTCTGCTGATGGCCGTCCAGAGATGGGCGTGGATGAAGCAGATGACATCCCTTCACCCTGTGTCGAGGGCGGAGTTGGATCTGAAACGGGGAGAAGCCTTCATGAGTCCTGACGATGTAGAGCAGCTCTCTATAACAGTGACGGAGTGAGTGAGGATGTAGAGCAGCTCTCTATAACAGTGACGGAGTGAGTGAGGATGTAGAGCAGCTCTCTGTAACAGTGACGGAGTGAGTGAGGGTGTAGCGCAGCTCTCTGTAACAGTGACGGAGTGAGTGAGGATGTAGAGCAGCTCTCTATAACAGTGACGGAGTGAGTGAGGGTGTAGCGCAGCTCTCTGTAACAGTGACGGAGTGAGTGAGGGCGTAGCGCAGCTCTCTATAACAGTGACGGAGTGAGTGAGGGTGTAGAGCAGCTCTCTTTAACAGTGACGGAGTGAGTGAGGGTGTAGAGCAGCTCTCTATAACAGTGACGGAGTGAGTGAGGGTGTAGAGCAGGTCTCTATAACAGTGACGGAGTGAGTGAGGGTGTAGCGCAGCTCTCTATAACAGTGACGGAGTGAGTGAGGATGTAGAGCAGCTCTCTATAACAGTGACGGAGTGAGTGAGGATGTAGCGCAGCTCTCTATAACAGTGACGGAGTGAGTGAGGATGTAGAGCAGCTCTCTATAACAGTGACGGAGTGAGTGAGGGTGTAGCGCAGCTCTCTATAACAGTGACGGAGTGAGTGAGGATGTAGAGCAGCTCTCTATAACAGTGACGGAGTGAGTGAGGGTGTAGCGCAGCTCTCTGTAACAGTGACGGAGTGAGTGAGGATGTAGAGCAGCTCTCTATAACAGTGACGGAGTGAGTGAGGGTGTAGAGCAGCTCTCTATAACAGTGACGGAGTGAGTGAGGATGTAGCGCAGCTCTCTATAACAGTGACGGAGTGAGTGAGGATGTAGAGCAGCTCTCTATAACAGTGACGGAGTGAGTGAGGGTGTAGAGCAGGTCTCTATAACAGTGACGGAGTGAGTGAGGGTGTAGCGCAGCTCTCTATAACAGTGACGGAGTGAGTGACGATGTAGAGCAGCTCTCTATAACAGTGACGGAGTGAGTGAGGATGTAGAGCAGCTCTCTATAACAGTGACGGAGTGAGTGAGGATGTAGAGCAGCTCTCTATAACAGTGACGGAGTGAGTGAGGATGTAGAGCAGCTCTCTATAACAGTGACGGAGTGAGTGAGGATGTAGAGCAGCTCTCTATAACAGTGACGGAGTGAGTGAGGGTGTAGCGCAGCTCTCTATAACAGTGACGGAGTGAGTGAGGGTGTAGAGCAGCTCTCTTTAACAGTGACGGAGTGAGTGAGGACGTAGAGCAGGTCTCTATAACAGTGACGGAGTGAGTGAGGGTGTAGCGCAGCTCTCTATAACAGTGACGGAGTGAGTGAGGGTGTAGAGCAGGTCTCTATAACAGTGACGGAGTGAGTGAGGGTGTAGCGCAGCTCTCTATAACAGTGACGGAGTGAGTGAGGATGTAGAGCAGCTCTCTATAACAGTGATGGTGTGAGTGAGGATGTAGAGCAGCTCTCTTTAACAGTGACGGAGTGAGTGAGGACGTAGAGCAGCTCTCTATAACAGTGATGGTGTGAGTGAGGATGTAGAGCAGCTCTCTATAACAGTGACGGAGTGAGTGAGGGTGTAGCGCAGCTCTCTATAACAGTGACGGAGTGAGTGAGGATGTAGAGCAGCTCTCTATAACAGTGACGGAGTGAGTGAGGATGTAGAGCAGCTCTCTATAACAGTGACGGAGTGAGTGAGGATGTAGAGCAGCTCTCTATAACAGTGACGGAGTGAGTGAGGATGTAGAGCAGCTCTCTGTAACAGTGACGGAGTGAGTGAGGATGTAGAGCAGCTCTCTATAACAGTGACGGAGTGAGTGAGGGTGTAGCGCAGCTCTCTATAACAGTGACGGAGTGAGTGAGGATGTAGAGCAGCTCTCTATAACAGTGACGGAGTGAGTGAGGATGTAGAGCAGCTCTCTGTAACAGTGACGGAGTGAGTGAGGATGTAGAGCAGCTCTCTATAACAGTGACGGAGTGAGTGAGGATGTAGAGCAGCTCTCTATAACAGTGACTGAGTGAGTGAGGATGTAGAGCAGCTCTCTATAACAGTGACGGAGTGAGTGAGGGTGTAGCGCAGCTCTCTATAACAGTGACGGAGTGAGTGACGATGTAGAGCAGCTCTCTATAACAGTGATGGTGTGAGTGAGGATGTAGAGCAGCTCTCTATAACAGTGACGGAGTGAGTGAGGGTGTAGCGCAGCTCTCTATAACAGTGACGGAGTGAGTGAGGATGTAGAGCAGCTCTCTGTAACAGTGACGGAGTGAGTGAGGATGTAGAGCAGCTCTCTATAACAGTGACGGAGTGAGTGAGGGTGTAGCGCAGCTCTCTATAACAGTGACGGAGTGAGTGACGATGTAGAGCAGCTCTCTATAACAGTGACGGAGTGAGTGAGGATGTAGAGCAGCTCTCTATAACAGTGACGGAGTGAGTGAGGGTGTAGAGCAGTTCAGTGAGATGCTCTGTAACAGTGATGGGAGTGAGATGCTCTGTAACAGTGGCGGGGGTGAGATGCTCTGTAACAGTGACAGGGGTGAGATGCTCTGTAACAGTGACAGGGGTGAGATGCTCTATAACACTGATGGGAGTGAGATGCTCTATAACAGTGATGGGAGTGAGATGCTCTGTAACAGTGACAGGGGTGAGATGCTCTGTAACAGTGGCGGTGTCAGTGTGGCTGAGGGAGGGCTGGCAGTGCTCTAGATTCAGAGCAGAAATTACATGACAACGTTTCACAGCAACACTGGATTGAGTGTGTGGGACTGAGATCAGTAAAGACTGTGTTGGACTGTGTGTGTGTGGTGTATTTTTTGGGGGGGGGGGGTACTCACACATGCCGTTGAGAGCTCCTGAATGCCGTGGACCCAATATCTGACCACTGGTTCCACCGCCCATCATGCGCCCTGACACAGATACACACACTCTCAGCACTGAACTCTGTGTGTGTGTGTGTGGATGTGTGTGTGGTTGCATCTCACCTGTCTGTGTGTTTGTGTGTGTGTCTGTGTGTATATGTGTCCGTGTCACACCTGTCTGTGTGTGTGTGTGTGTGTGCGTCTGTACGTATACGTGTCCGTGTCTGTGTCTCACCTGTCTGCGTGTGTGTGTGGGGACCAATGCTGTGATGGACAGGGTTGTATGCTGTTCCAGGGGCCCCGTGTTGGCCCTGTGAGGCTCCTGCCTGCTGCTGCTCCAGCTGCTGTCTGGCCTTCAGCTCAGCGTACTTCACCTGTTCAATGTGGAAGTTCTGCCTCTCCGACAGCAACTGCTGCCTCTGCTGCTCCAACTACACACACACACACACACACACACACACAGGCAGTGATTTGTGTCTCTCTGTACTGGTTTGTTTTCACAGTTTCTACTTCACAATGAAGGTTACACACTTTTAAAATTGTACCAGTATATGCATGTGTGCACCTTTTGCTTGCTGTTTATAGATCTTTGTTCAGGACATTGCCACGTTAAAATGATGTGTGGTAAATACTGAAAGGGTGAAAAGAATCCAGTGTTGACTGATGGTCATGTGACCACTCACAGCCTCTTTCTCTCGGTCCATAATCGTCTCCAGCTCCTCAAAGTGTCTCAGTTTGATCTCCAGTTTCTTCATCTGAGTTTCCACCAGTAGAGCCACCAGAGACTTAATCTTCCTCTCCTCCACGGCAGCCAAGTGCTAGACAGACAAGAACAGGAGGAAAGTGCGAATTGGAAGGGAGAAAGAATCAGTGTTACAGTGATTATGTCAGTTCTCCCGTGTGATTGGTCAGTGAGGCTGTCACTCACCTTGGCCTTGGTGGCAGCAGATGCCAGGGCAGCAGCAGCTGCCGTAGCGATATTTGCTTCCACCAGCTCCAGTTCCACCGTCTTTTTCTGCTCCTCCTCCTCGCCTTGAACCCGCCCTTTCTCCAAATTCTCCTCTAGGTTATTTAGGGGGAGAGGAGCAGAGATGTTAAGTCAATGTTAGCACCAGTTTCTTTAAGCACTGGAGCCCAAGCCAGCGTGTGTCGATTTACTGACAATATTAGGTGTTTTGTAGACAACTGATGTTGTTACATATGATGCTATGTTCTCAAAGACGTCACAATAGAAAAATGCTGGATGATAGAGATACAACAACAAAAACATTTCCTTTGATCCGGCAATGTCACTGCTCTGTTTACACTACAGTCTAACCAGAACTTTTTTGGAGAAGTCACCAAGTCTGGCCCTGGAAAATTGCCACATCAATTTTCTGGAATTCTGATTCAAGCTCACGTCCACACATGACCCTGTTGTGGAAACTCGCTGGAACAGTTATGGATAAAAAAAAGAAGTTTTAGAGAACTGTTCCACTTTCACAGACAAACCTGTTTTGCTTTCCTCTCCTCGGTCACCCTCTCCCTCCTCTCTTTCTTCTGTCTTCACTCTCTTTCTCTCTCTCTCACCCTCTCCCAGGGCATTTTCCCCCTCCACCTGACAGACAGACACACAGACAGACAGACAGACAGACAGACAGAAAAGAGCGACAGAGTGATTGAAGGTGCGTGTGTACAAAATACTGTGTGTGTGTGTGTGTGTGTGCGTGTGTGCGTGCATGCGTGTGTGTGTGTGAGAGAGTGTGTGTGTGGGGAAAGAACATGTGGAACAATGGAAACAAGCTTTGGATCTCTCACCTTCTCAGACTGCTTGGCATCACCTTCCAGCAGATCATTTCCGGATCCTTCTATGAGGCCAACAACACAGAGACAATAAGACTATTTACATGGACATTTACTCCACACACATCAAATGAGCAGGTGACGGTGTCCTACTGCTTCAGCTCTGACCTCTGTGCTCCATCAGTATTAATATACCACACCTTCACATGTCTCTACAAACCCTGCCTGCATGCCTGTGTGTGTGGGAGTGTGTGTGTGTATGCATGGCAAATGTTTATATGTATGTGTGTGGTAATGCTTATGTGTGTGTGTGGGTTAACATGTTCACATGAGTCTATGTGCATGCGTGGGCGCACGTGTGTGTTTATGTGTGTGTGCACGTGTGTGTGGGTTAATGTGTTTCCATGAGTCTGTGTGCGTGTGCATGTGTGTGATTACCAGTCCTGCTTGGCTGCTCTGGGGTGGAGCCCGTGATGCCGCTGGCTGACAGGCCAAAGACAGGCTCACTCTGGCCTGGCCTGCGGCTCACCTCCTCAGCCTGCAGCGGAGGATGACCATCAAACAACTCCACAGGAGCCCCTTCCCTCACACGAGAGAACTCCTCTAATCACAGACACCCAGAGAGACAGAGACAGAGAGAGAGAGACAGAGAGACAGAAGCTAGTACAAGTGTTTTCTATTATGATGAGCGGAATATCATCAGGTAAAGTAAGATGTTTAGAGGAGAACACTCACACATACACCACAAACACACACACACTACACATACAGATACACACACACACACACACACACACACACACACACACACACACACACACACACACACTACACGTACAGATACACACACACACACACACACACACACACACACACTACACGTACAGATACACACACACACACACACACACACACACACACACACACACACACACACACACACACTACACGTACAGATACACACACACACACACACACACACACACACACACACACACACACACACATACACACACACACACACACACACACACACACCTAGTGCAGCTTTGGCGGCGGCAGAGGCGACTCTGGGGTCGACTACAGAGGCGAGAAAGGCCACAGTGCTCATGACGGGATTGCCTGATTGGCTGAAGGGGACGGGCTGATAAGCCAAGGGACCCAATGAGGCCTCAGAGTTCTCCAGGTAAGGATCCTCTATGGGCAAGCGCAGGAAGTGTAAAATACACTCATCCTGCGTACGACTGCCCACATGCTCTGACACCTTATTCCAGTCATCTTTATACATCTCCAGCGCCTGCAACCCACAGAGACACAGACAGACAGGGAGAGAGACAGAGAGAGAGAGAGAAACAGAGAGAGACAGAGAGACAGAGAGAGAGAATGACAGGAATTGGAGGAACGGCAAGGTCAGAGAAAGAGTAAATAATGAATAATAATGTAACAACTGTAATAAATAAAAGGCCATTGAAGCGAGAGAGAAATGAGAAAAGGCTGATGATTTGGGTACTGGGCCAACTGAAGTGGAGATGTGTACTGACTGAGTCAGTGGGTGAGACGTGTACTGACTGAGTCAGTGGGTGAGACGTGTACTGACTGAGTCAGTGGGTGAGACGTGTACTGACTGAGTCAGTGGGTGAGACGTGTACTGACTGAGTCGGTGGGTGGGACGTGTACTGACTGAGTCGGTGGGTGGG
>NC_044506.1:23619450-23651950 GCF_902362185.1 Chanos chanos
TGGGATAAATGAAAATGGATGAAAATGAATAAGCTGAAACAGCCAATCAGCAGTCAGACTCCTAACCAATGCATGTGAGGACTCAAAGGGACCTGAACATCATGTGACCAATGCTTTCTGTCCGTAAGAGCGAGAGAATGAAGAAAGATGAGTGGACACCCACCCTTTCTTTGCTCCTTTCTTCCTGGACTCTGAGCATGAAGGAGAAGGAGAGCGTCTTCTTTTCTTCCCAGACAGCTTACGTTCCTGACAGACAGACAGACAGACAGACAGACAAACAGACAGACAGGGGACAGTTACATTCCTGACAAACAGACAGACAGGGGACAATTACGTTCCTGACAGACAGACAGACAGGAGATAGTTACGTTCCTGACAGACAGACAGGCAGGAGACAGTTTCGTTCCTGACAGACAGACAGAAAGAAAGACAGACAGTTACGTTCCTGACAGACAGACAGAAAGGAGACAGTTATGTTCCTGACAGACAGACAGACAGGGGATAGTAATGTTCCTGACAGACAGACAGACAGACAGACAGACAGGGGGCAGTTACATTCCTGACAGACAGACAGGCAGGAGACAGTTACGGTCCTGTCAGACAGACAGACAGACAGGAGTCAGTTACATTCCTGACAGGCAGAGAGAAAGGAGACAGTTACATTCCTGACAGACAGACAGGCAGGAGACAGTTACGTTCCTGACAGACAGACAGGAGACATGACTGAACTATACACAGGTGCGCGCGTGCGCGTGTGTGAGCGTGTATGTGTGTGCATGTGTATGTGTGTGTATGTATGTGCGTGTTTATGCCCATGTGTTTGGTGTTACTGACTGAAGTGTGCCTGTGAACGTGAGTGTCAGTCCAATGAACGTGGAACATGTCTGCTAATCAATCAACTGTCTATAGACAGTTTTATAAAATAATAATATTTAAACTAAGGTTTCCTGGGGAGCGGAGGACTCATGAGGAGAGGTGCCGTGAAGAAAAGGAGAGAGGGAAGAAGAAAAGGTCCAAACAGAAGAATGACAGTCTGAAGAGAAGGATGAGAAGGTCTGTACCTCTTCCTCTCGCGAGTAAAAACGCTGGCGGAAGCTCACGGGTTTCCCGCTGTCGTCCACCTCATAGTCTTCTTCATTCATCCACTCGTTAAACGCGTCTGTGTCCGTCAACCACTTAGCATGCACCTACAGACAGGGTTTCAGCCCCAGCGTCAGTTTCCTGATCTCAGATCAGTACAGATCAGCTGTATCTACATATAGGTGAAGCTCTGCTGCCCTCCAAACCCAAAACAACCAGTGCACTCTTCTACAAATCAATATAAACAAACTCAAACTCTCTGTTTATGTAAAAACTGGCAGGGAAATCAGTGTTTGCGTAAAAAACAAAAACAAAACCACCATGCCATGATACACACTCTCACCATCCACAGTTATGAATGTTTCACTGCCCTGCGTGTGACTGCCCCTCTCTGAGATTCAGACCTCTCGCCCTGACTGGAGACAAGGGTTCAGAGGGACTGGACCTTACCTTCCAGGGCCGGTCCAGACTGGGCGGTTCCTCTACCTCAGCCTCCACGTCACTGCTGGCCAACCACGTGTCATAACTGCAGGAGAAACAAGTCATTATACACACACAGGCCTGGTCCAGCAAAACCCACCACTTACACACAGGCCTGGTCCAGCAAAACCCACCACTTACACACAGGCCTGGTCCAGCAAAACCCACCACTTACACACAGGCCTGGTCCAGCAAAACCCACCACTTACACACAGGCCTGGTCCAGCAAAACCCACCATTTACACACAGGCCTGGTCCAGCAAAACCCACCACTTACACACAGGCCTGGTCCAGCAAAACCCATCACTTACACACAGGCCTGGTCCAGCAAAACCCACCACTTACACACAGGCCTGGTCCAGCAAAACCCACCACTTACACACAGGCCTGGTCCAGCAAAACCCACCACTTACACACAGGCCTGGTCCAGCAAAACCCACCACTTACACACAGGCCTGATACAGCAAAACTCACCACTTACACACAGGCCTGGTACAGCAAAACCCACCATTTACACACAGGCCTGGTACAGCAAGACTCACCACTTACACACAGGCCTGGCACAGCAAGACTCACCACTTACACACAGGCCTGATACAGCAAGACTCACCATTTACACACAGGGGAGACAGACAG
Source organism: Chanos chanos (assembly GCF_902362185.1). Classification (NCBI taxonomy): domain Eukaryota; kingdom Metazoa; phylum Chordata; class Actinopteri; order Gonorynchiformes; family Chanidae; genus Chanos; species Chanos chanos. The sequence continues at coordinate 23,621,647 of NC_044506.1, forward strand.
GTAAACCAGAAATGGGTCATAATACACACACAGGAATGATACTGGGAAACACATGCATGAAAGACAGACAGGTAGACTATTTATGTTTGTGACTGGTTCTCACCTGTCTGGGTACATGCCCCAGTGGACCAACACCTGTCGCTCTATTCGCATGACTGGCCTGAACCACTCATCTGGACAAGAGATCATAACTACAATGTCAATACGCACACGCACACACACTGCCACTCACCCAGAACACACAAACACACACTGCCACTCACCCAGAAGACACACACACACACACACACACTGCCACTCACCCAGAACACACAAACACACACTGCCACTCACCCAGAACATGCAAGCACGCGCATACACACACACACACGCACACGCGCACACACACACACACACACACGCACGCACGCGTGCATACACACGCACACACACCTTCATCTGCCAAGACAGGAGATGGGTAAATCTGATGAGTAGCTAGACTCTTCTCCTCTGTGACGGAACCCTGAGAGAGAGACAGAAAGTACGACAGGAATGACACAGGTGAACAACAGAACACAACAGAACACAACGGAACAAAGGAGCACAGCAGACCCTGCCCTCCCTCCAAACTTAATCCATCCATCCATCACACTGTCCTCTGTCTTACCTGGTGTTGTTTGACGATGTCTCTCAGTACACTGGTCTGCTTCTGCTCCAGATCAGGGCACAGGTACACCACAGGCCTGATCAGACACTTATTCTATAACCACACACACACACACACACACACACACACACACACAGACACACACACAGACACACAAACACACACACACAGACACACACACAAAGTCAGTAAAATACAGTATACCGTGTCTGTTTCTCTCGGCTCTCAGTGTATGGCACTGGGCTGTCGGTGTGTATGAAGCACTGAGTTTTGTGTGCACGTGTGTGTGTGTGTGTGTGACACTGGGTCATACCTGAATCAAGGCGTTCTCCACACTGACAAACATCTCCACATTGCGGTCCACTCTAGACGGGTTCTGGAGGTCAAAACGCCGCCTGTACACAGTGGAGTATCACACAGATGTCAGGGATGGTACCCACTGGCCACACTCAGCCAAGCCAGGGGAGTTTGGGTCAGAGCAGAGGACAGTGTGTGGAGACCATGGTTGTGTGGTGGATGATTGTGGTGAGGTGGGGCCAGACTTACCAGCCTTGCTCTGTCTTAAATTTGTATATTGTGCCCAGGATGTGACAGAGGGCGCCCCCTGGCTTCATGTCCAGGAAACATTTTAACTACAAGGAGCGGGAAAGGAGACAAACAGATAACAAAAAAAAAAAAAAAACAGAAAAAGAAGTTAGAAAATGTAACATATGACTCTGACAGTAAGAAAACTGATTGGCATCATTGATGAAGAGGGACAGAATATCATCAAATATATATTAACACAACATTTCAAAGTTCTGTGGTGCCTTGCCCCGCACAGCTAACATTACTGACACAGGAGGGTTGGGAATATGTGTCAGAATTACAGTGTAAATGCAAAAACAGCCAGTATGAGCATCACAGCAAACTCCACACAGCAGTGTGTTAGTCTCCCGTCAGTCTAAACGAATGTTAGTCTCCCGTCAGCCTAAACGAATGTTAGTCTCCCGTCAGTCTAAACCAGGGGTGGGCAAATCCAGTCCTGGAGGGCCGGTGTCCTGCCAGTTTTTGTTTTCACCTCTTGGCTACCTGTTGCTTTTCACTTTGAAAACAGGTGTGCATGCTCTTCAGCCAATCAGAGACTGTATTTAGTTGGTCGACAAGAAAAACAGCAGGACCATGGCCCTCCAGGACCGGATTTGCCCACCCCCAGCCTAAAGGAATGTTAGTCTCCCGTCAGCCTAAAGGAATGTTAGTCTCCCGTCAGCCTAAAGGAATGTTAGTCTCCCGTCAGCCTAAAGGAATGTTAGTCTCCCGTCAGCCTAAAGGAATGTTAGTCTCCCGTCAGCCTAAAGGAATGTTAGTCTCCCGTCAGCCTAAACGAATGTTAGTCTCCCGTCAGCCTAAAGGAATGTTAGTCTCCCGTCAGCCTAAAGGAATGTTAGTCTCCCGTCAGCCTAAACGAATGTTAGTCTCTCGTCAGCCTAAACGAATGTTAGTCTCCCGTCAGCCTAAAGGAATGTTAGTCTCTCGTCAGCCTGAAGGAATGTTAGTCTCCCGTCAGCCTGAAGGAATGTTAGTCTCCTGTCTGCATTAACACAGCGTGCCCATGCTGGAGACAGTTTAATCAGAAACATGATCAGCAAAAGCACAGACATCCTTTGTTTTACTAAAATCTACTTAAAATGACTATGACTTTCCTCACTACACACTGAACTCAACACTGTGCAGATAAACGGACATGTTTGTTTTGACTCTTCTCTTATTCCACACCTCTAGCATATTCCACAGCACAGGAAAACCGTGAAGGACAATCTGTCTGGCCTTTCTAAACAACCTCACATTTTCCCCATAGAAACGGTCCAGTGGTGTGAACCCAGACTGTGGTGATCACCAAACCTGCTGCCATGTGACACTTCCAAACAGAATCATCACAACCGCGTCTGTTCCCAGTTCAGCCCAATTTCTCACGCGTCTCAGCCACTGCAGACTGCGGAATGTCACAGACCACAGCGCCAACACTCGGGTCAGGGACAATAACGACGGCCTTTTTTTAGCCAAGCAGCCAGTGGCATAAAAGACATTCATTTACAGGAGACCTGCTATGATACATGGCATCCTGCAGCCTAGCACACATGCATCCTACATTTGGGTTTCCCAGGTTAACGCTGGTTCTGTGCAGGAGTCTAATTTGGCTTCTCTACTGCATGGCTCAACTCTACTCGCCTTTTTCGGTGTTCCATTATCCAGTGCACTGTTTTTCATACCCGTACCCGTATTCCGTCGTGGTTCCAAGCGAGCTGAGTAGGTACCAAAACGTGATGTTAAAACACTGCAGACTACTGATTGGTCAGAGAGAGTACTCACTAAACGCACCACGTGACGCGGGATATCCTCGGACATCCTGCACAAACCCGCCATGTTTAAAAACACCAAGCTATAGCCACCGCGCGTTTTCCATCCACTGATCGATTCTCGATTCACTAAATTATTACAGCGCCAGTCCGCAAAACAACGCCACGGTCGTTCGAAGAGGTACAGACGTCCCTTTGGATTGGTGGCCAATGACAGAATCCAGCAAGAGCTGGAACGAGAAGACTGTGTTTGTCACGGTGAAGGTGACGTCATGACAGTTTCTCGCGCCGTCACCAGCTACATCGAGGGGGCACTAACTGCAGTGGAAAAGAAACCAGGTACCAGGTACCAGGTACCGAGCGGAGTCGAGAGGAGCCGGTGCCACGCAGAGGAAAAGGCACATAAGAAAGCAGTTCTGTGCAGGAGTCTAAGAGAACACGACTGACCATCAGCTAGGGCCCCTCCCACTGTCATCACTGAACACCAGTCATCCACAGCCAGGCACCTGCACAGGTGAGGATGACGCCAACAGTGCTGAACTCTATGCACATCGTACTGCTCAGTAACGTGCTTAGTGGCGTCAGATCTACAGAGTTAGAAGAGGCGGGGCTAGACTGATGATACGGTCACAGGAAAGAGAGGATGAGGATGAGCTACGGTTATTCCATACATGAACCTGAAGCTGAAATGACTCAAATGAAGAGGCTAACTCAGAGCGAAAGCCACTGTGTTTCCATTCAGCGGAGAAGGACATCGATCAGCAGGCATCTCTCATAATCAGTCCTCTCCACGCACCGCAGATCACGGCGACTCAACTCGCAGGCCTCAGACCTGTCAAACCCTGTGGTTTGGACTGAAAAGCACTGCCCAAAAACACACGCTGAAGAATGTACAGGTCCCGGCAAACTTCTGCGTGCGTGAGTGGAATCCCTCATCACAAATACCCCAATGTCATAAAACATTTTTGGAAGATCGTTAAGGTCATTACCATGGTATCTGAGGGAAGAAAACAGCACTGAAAACCAATAACAGCCTTGGACAGTTAGTCCAGCTATGTAAGTACACTCCTATACTCTGAGAGCTGTGCAGTAAAGACCAGTAGAACAGAGTCATTCACAAAGTGAAATATTTTCCACGTTTTAGAGAATGACTCCAGCTCATCCCATGTGTTAGTTTTTGGTTTAGACAGTCATTCTGGTCCCTCTTCTTTAGAGACGGACCCTGGCATGTTTGGAGGAGACAGCGGGGAGAAGCGACTCACTGGCAGTTTAGTGAGAGCTGGGTTGTCTGCTCTCCGTCCGAAGGCATCCTCCTGAAACTGGAGTAACTGGATAACCAGTCCGGCCAGCGACTTACTGGACGGTGCATCTGCTTGCACATACTACGGAAGAAAAAAACACACACACACATATAAAGATGATCTATCTATCTATCTAGATGTACATTTTGATTGGTACACTGTACATTTGGATACTGAACACTGTACAGTATTTGCGTTGTTAGGGGGGGGGTGTGTCCGCGCCAAAGCCATGTACACCCAGTGACAAATCATGTAAACAAATCCGACGCACTGCATGCGTCGCCTGCTTCCGCTGTAAGCGCGCTAAACCTTGTAGCTAACAGACCGTTATACAGCAAATATTTAGGTCTTTTGAGGGTCTGAGTGAGTAACGTTATGATAGGCGGGTCTAAAACTGCGCCAAATACACCAAAAAATCATTACACTGGTCGATGCTTGCCGTGTAAAGTCACTCCATCGACAAGAGATTCTACCTCTAATGTTAACTGGCCCCTTCCTAAAACGTCACGCGCATCTAATAGAGGTTAGGAGCACATTTATAAATGAAAGTTTTGCTTTCTTGCTTATGTTCGTTCACCTCGCCCCCTCCAGTACGTTCTGAAAAGAAGAGATACAACACTCTTTTGGCTATATCATTTAGCAACATGTAAGGAGCGAGGTGGTAGTCACCTTAAGTAGCACGGACACATAGCTTGCTAACCTTTTTATAATGTTTTCCAATCCAGTTGCGAACCACCTCCAGCTGAGAAATCGTCTCGGAGCTCTCCCAGAACGGTGAGGACGGCCCTCCATCCTGTTTTCGACTGTACGCTGTACTACCTCCAGACTGGCCTGGCGTCAGTCCCGTAGCAGTACTTGCTACAACCTGTGTCGCCATTGTTATATTGAATATGCTTATTGAATAACTATAGACACTCCATAAAGACGACCGCGACACACGCCGCCTACAAACCCCAGCGGTTGAACTGCGTAATTCCGCTTGCTCAAAAGGCGTTCTCGCGATAAAGAACAAAAAACGTCCGCGAATGAACTGTTTTACGTAAGCTCCAAATAACCTGGGATAAGACGCCGTATAGAGGTTCTAAATTAATTCTGAATTAATTCATTTATTCTTTCTTCACAAGTAATATTCACATACGTAATATTCACTCAAGAGATGACTACAAAATTAATACCGTAGTGCAAATTATGCAATAAATATGATTTGTTTCATACGATTTGCCTAAATGAGTGTCAAGCGCCGTTGCACTAGATGTTTTCATTCTTTGTGCTAGCAAAGGTTGCTACAATTGTTTGCAAACATTGTAGCTCATTTCCTCGAAAAGCTTTTCATCCTTTTTGAAGGTTGGACCAATGTATAGCGCCTGCGCACTGCGAACAGGGAGTGTTGGTGACGGCCAAGAGTAGAGGGAGAGGCAAAGACGGGCACAGTCTACCTCTTCAATAAAAGAAAAAAAGCCCTTTTCAAACGGAGTTCCGTTGTTGTTAGCGCTCCCAACCGGCAATGCCAACGACAAGGCAATGTATTATTACTTTAATCGGCCTAAAATGAGCGCCAGTGCAGCCGGAGCTGGAATCGAGAGATGCGGGGCCGGGCGTCCGCAGAGTGCTAACCGCTGCTGCGGGGGAGGAGGCTGCGGTGAGCTTGTCAACGGTGACGGCAGCTCGGCCACTGCAGCCACTGCCACCAGCGCTACTCCAGCGCAGTGCTCAGATACCGAGAGCAGCGTAGCCGAGGCCCAGGCGTTCAGCGAATGGGACAGTGTCACCTGCATCAATGCGGATCCGTCCCGTAACAAGGACAGTTTATTTCTGAACGGTACTGCGGATATTACACGGGAGGGAGGCGACTGCGTGGATTCGGGGAAATATCAGCGACTCGGTCGCTGTAGTGCCACTGGCAGACAAAACGCCGGACCGGGAGGAGATAACAGCATTAATATTGATTACAGAGCCAAAGGCTTGCAGCACGGGGGCGAGCGTCTGTGTTTTATGGGCGCAGCGACGCGGAGGAACGAGAGCCGAACGAGAGCGAGACTGCAACCGTCAGCCACTGGCACAGACCGGAGAGAACAAGGCACACAACCTGAAACCGAGGGAGCGTTCGTGACAGCCACCGCAAGGTGTGGTCACCATAAGTCCGATCCGATTGTCAGCAAGCGCCGGGGATGCAGTTTCACTCGTGCTTCGAAGAGGGTGTGTTTTGCTGGAATAAACACGCTAGCGTACTGCGGCAACTCGGATTCCGAGAGCCAAATTAGCCCAGATGGTGGGGCTCCTGTCAGAGGCACGGCAGGCAGTGGTAGCGTGTACAGCCAGCGCTACTCGGAGACTTACGAACCACGTTGTCAGGTGGACGCCCTCGAGGGCCGGCGCGCGTCCTCACGCAGTGTCCAGGGTGAGAGCGTAGCTGCATCCAGCAAATTCAGTTTAACAGCCGGTCAAGCTGGCGTGGCGGGTGGCAGCTATGGCATAAACGATATGAAAACCACGGATGGACCGGCATGCAGGACAGCCAAGGGACGCGTGAGACTGTATCGAGTACGCTCTTATTTAGCCAGTTCTTTAGAATATCATACCGATGTAAGCAGTCCCAGTGGAGGCGGCGACATGAATGGAAATAAGAACGGTGATCCTGACATGAGTGTTCACACCGCTCTCACTTCAAAACAGGTGTTTCCCTCCAGTACCGATTCAGAACGAGATCTGGAGCAAAAACAGCTGCAGAATCAGCAGCTAAAGCACCGCGGACGGCTAAAAAAGTCCCTCTCGCCCTCTTGCACGCGCACACACAGTTCTGCCCGCAATAAAATGACCCCAGCTGATGGTGGGGTTCTGAATGGGACAAAGTCCGCTTTGCAGAGTCTCAGTAGGAACAGTAGCTTTGCGATGGCGTATAATAGTTCAGGTGAACGTGCTGAGGAGGTAGTAGGAGGTGCTGGTTTAGAGGGTCCTACAGCTGAGTTAATGAATGCGGTTCAAGACGAGGCCGGGCGCCGGCAGGTGGAACTGCAGGCCCGGATGGAGCACCTGTGGAGACGCCTCCAGGCTGTACAGGTGAAACAGGTGGAGAGGCACGTGACGCAGCAGCTACGAGGTCTGTGGCACACCCTCGGATGGAACTGTCCTAGAAGGCCCAGTGCACTTTCCCAAAGCTCAGCGGAGCTCAACAGGCTAGCACACAGCTGCAGCGAGGTCCTCCGCGCAGCAGAGGGCGCTCTGGACTCGGACCACACAGCCAGCAGCTCAGGGGGGAGCAGTGAGAGTGAGGGGGAGCAGGGATCTGAGAGAAGAGGGCATTCTGTGTCTGTGTCATCCAAAACAATGTAAGTGGTGTCAGTAATGCACTTAAGTCACTGATCTGTGGTCAGTGACGCTGGTCAAATTGGCCTGAATGATGACAGTCATTCTCTGCAATGATTTACAAATTCTGGTTTGGTGAATATTTACAAAGAAAAGATCCCTGCACAGCAAAATGCACTAACATTTACCTCATAGTTGAAGTAAATGGTGCATGATGTCATTCCCCTTGGTTTTTTGGTACTTTCTTAAATCTGAACTGATGAGCAAGACAGTGTGGGGGGGGGGGGGGGGTCGTGGTGTTGTGCCAGTTGGTTTGGCTGTTTAAGGGTCAGTTCCAGTGGCATCATGACCATTCAAACTGGGAAGGCATGTGCCCCATCATAGTTTTAGAGTCCTGTGATTTTTGATTGAGGCCGTGTGTGACTTTTAATCAGTTTGAATCTGGTAATTCAGTTGAAACAGAGTAACAGACAAGTCATTTATTTTCTCTAATAAAGCACCATCCCGAATAAATCACCTCCTCCCTTTGTCTTTATGGGGTCATTCTTTGTGCATGTGCCCCCTGTCAAAAAAAACAAAAAAAACAAAAGGGGTGTGTGACATTCATGCTCAGCTCCATCCATGGGCACTGGCCCATCACTTCTCTCTGAATAAAGCGTTAAGCATACACAACATTGAGAGTCACAACCAGTGACACACACACACACACACGCAGGCCTGACTGTGGGTCTCTTTGTTCCTTCTCAGTAGGATGACCAGGGAGTGGCAGTGGGCGGTGGACAGGGCGTGGCTTGGTAGCAGATGGGTGTGGTTACATGCTCAAGTGTCGGACCTGGAGTATCGGATACGAGCCCTGACAGAACTCTACACTCACCTCAGACAGGGCAAGGTAGTGTGTGTGTGTGTGTGTGTGTGCGCGTGTGTCAGTGTGTCAGTGTGTTAGTGTGTGTGTGTGTATATATATGTATATGTGTCTGTAGTGTGTGTTGAGTGGCGGGTCAGTGTGTGTGTGCGCGCGTGCGTGTGTGTGCGTGCGTGTGTCAGTGTGTTAGTGTGTGTGTGTGTGTGTTTTTATATATATGTATATGTGTCTGTAGTGTGTGTTGAGTGGCGGGTCAGTGTGTGTGTGTGTGCGTGCGTGTGTCTGTGTGTTAGTGTGTGTGTGTGTATATATGTATATGTGCCTGTAGTGTGTGTTGAGTGGCGGGTCAGTGTGTGTGTGTGTGTGTGTGTGTATATATGTATATGTGCCTGTAGTGTGCGTTGAGTGGCGGGTCAGTGTGTGTGTGTTGGTGGATTGGCGTGAGTTGTGATGTTTATTTGCTGACGTTTTTCGATCTGTCTCAGGTGAGATCATCCCCCTCAGGCCCTGGCTCCCCCCTGAGAGCACAGAGACATGCCTCTGTATCACAACCCCCCAGGTAAGAAAACACAAACTCATACATTCTTTAACTTTAATATTAACCAACTCCCTGTTTTTCACACAGCTACACACACTAATACAAACACATGCATCCAGTTACCCACACTGGCTCTCTGTATCTCCGTTTGTGCACTCACTCTCTCACACACACTGCATTCTCAGGTATCCTGAGCTTATGTTTGCTTGTGTGTGAGTGCGTGCGTGCCTGTGTTTGTGCAGGCATGCATGCATGTTGTGTACACACACACACACGTGTGTGTGTGTGCAGATGCGCACGTGCGTTTGTAATTGTGTATGTGTGTAAGTGTGCATCCGTGCGAGTGTGTGTGTGTGTGCGCGCATGTGAGTGAGTGCACGTGTGTGTGTGTGTGAGTGTGTATATGTGTGTGTTAACGTGGATCACTCTACCTTAGGTCATCTCCTGTTGATGACCCACTCAGGAAAAGGCAGACTGAGGAGCCCCCCCCTCTGCCACAAACCCAAACCAGCCCCTCCCTCTCCGCCGCACGGGTTCGACCCTTGCCACAGCTACGGCCTCATAGGCTCATTCGGCTCAATGGGTCTGCTGCTCTTGGCTCAAAGGTAAAAGTCCCTGAACCCTACACACCTGTCTGTACACCTGTATCACACCTGAGTACAGTCTTATATACCTGTCTCTACAGCTGTATCACACCTGTGTACAGTCTTATCTTATATACCTGTCTCTGCGCCTATATCACACCTGTGTACAGTCTTATCTTATATACCTGTCTCTGCACCTATATCACACCTGGGTACAGTCTTATCTTATATACCTGTCTCTGCACCTATATCACACCTGGGTACAGTCTTATCTTATATACCTGTCTCTACTCCTGTATCACACCTGGGTACAGTCTTATCTTATATACCTGTCTCTGCACCTATATCACACCTGTGTACAGTCTTATCTTATATACCTGTCTCTGCACCTATATCACACCTGTGTACAGTCTTATCTTATATACCTGTCTCTGCACCTATATCACACCTGGGTACAGTCTTATCTTATATACCTGTCTCTTCACCTATATCACACCTGGGTACAGTCTTATCTTATATACCTGTCTCTTCACCTATATCACACCTGGGTACAGTCTTATCTTATATACCTGTCTCTGCACCTATATCACACCTGTGTACAGTCTTATCTTATATACCTGTCTCTGCACCTATATCACACCTGGGTACAGTCTTATCTTATATACCTGTCTCTGCACCTATATCACACCTGGGTACAGTCTTATCTTATATACCTGTCTCTTCACCTATATCACACCTGTGTACAGTCTTATCTTATATACCTGTCTCTGCACCTATATCACACCTGGGTACAGTCTTATCTTATATACCTGTCTCTACTCCTGTATCACACCTGTGTACAGTCTTATCTTATATACCTGTCTCTGCACCTATATCACACCTGTGTACAGTCTTATATGCCTGTCTGTACAAGGAGACAGACATGTCACATCATGTTTGTGAGATGTTTGTGCAGATTTTCTACCTGTTTGTTGTATTGTGTTATCGCAATATTCCTCTCATATTGACTCAGCTATTTTACATTCATTTGACACATTGGCTCTGGGGAAAAGTGATGGATTTGAGGTCTGGACTGCATACAGTGCAAAATGCTGGTTTTGTTTTAAGGAATATACAGAAAATATATCCATGCTGCCAGTTTCAATATTCAATATAATATAATATAGCATAGCACAATATAATATAATATTTGGAGATGCACTGATCCACTTTTTTTGAGTTCCGATTTCGATTCTGGTACCTTAATTTGGATATCTACCGATACCGATACCAGAGCTCTTATTTCTTGAATATTATTATTATCATTATCATTGTTGTTGTTATTGAATTATGTGTAAGGTTGCATGAGGCTGTAGTAAACCACACAGCACTTCTTATTAAAAGAGCAAAAAATATACAAAAATGCATTAAATTTAAATGTATCCCAAAGTAATTTATTTGAACTGTAGTTTAAGTAGGCTTCACATGCAAACAGGTGTAGGAGTGCATATTGCTATGGCAACTCCTTTAATGTTTTGAAAAACTTGAGCAAATCAAGTGCACAGCAGTGCATTATCAACTACTAGTAAGTAGATTTCTATACATGGGTTCAAAAGTAATGAGAATTTCAAAGAGAGCAATGGCAGATTACAGGGAGTATTAGGCCCGCACTAAGGAAAAAAAAAATTCTTAGATCTCTAAACTAAACTAATTTGTAGTAAACTTTCTACTGAAACTAAAGAGATCTAATCCCTTCAGGCTTCGCGTTGTCGGCTGGAGGTTTACCGTGCCTTTGGAATGACTGGAGTGAGTGTCTGCTGTCTGGGGCTGTCTCTTTGGTTGTTGGCTATCATGTTCTTTCGCGTGATACAAATTCAGATGCTTAATTAAATTGGTAGTAGGCCTATTATACGATGCAGCACAACTTCCACCTCTCAGAATGTTGGTTTTACACACATTACAAGGTGCTGTCTTGCTTTTCTGTGTTTGGAGACTAAAACATCTCCAAATTAAGGACATGTTGAGTTGATAGCCCACTGTTAACGTCACTAGCTCTCTCAGTAGCAGCCTTCCACCTGTCCATCTAACTCATAGAATTCTGGGAGACAAAAAATATGGGGTCTACTGGGTGTCTTTGCTGAACTGTTTAATCACCAGTTAATTTGTGCTACAACATTTTGGCTATGGGGTTAAAATTGCATTATAACATGTTTATACTTCATAAAAACATCAGACTATGGAATCTGGATCGGTAAGTGGGCTGATAGCCGATGAGTGAACTGCGTCAGTATCGGCACCCGATAGCAATACTGGATCGGATTGGGCCCAATATTGACTCATTTCATTACAAAAAGAAGTAATGGTGCCCTGTGAAAACAGCTCTGGTGATGTGATGATTGTTCTGTTACAGTTTGAAATTCATCTGTTCCCCCAGATGGTGGCGCTGCCGTGCTGGTGTGAGCCTCTGGCGGTGTGTGTGTTGTGCGGGGGTAAGCCGCCTCGCCCCCCCTCAGACAGAGAAGAGAGTGTCAGCGTGCGTCGGGCTGCGCTAGACGCTTGTGTTCACCCGGTTCTCTCTCTGCCCTCAGGTGACAAAGATAACGGACAATTACTTTCACTCATCTGAATATAATAACAATTTAACCTCTTTTATGTGAAACAGTGAACAGTACAATTTTGCTACATTACACTGAGTAATGTGCTTGAGTACAGACAGTGTTTACTGGTGAATTTTTGTATATGTTACATTTGCCTGCACCTGCCTCTCATACAACAGAGTCTCCTATAGCTTTGCATTGTGTTATATTTACAGAGTCTCCTATAGCTTTGAATTGTGTTACATTTACAGAGTCTCCTATAGCTTTGAATTGTGTTACATTTACAGAGTCTCCTATAGCTTTGCATTCTGGAATTCGCCCGCCGGTCGGGCTACGTTCCCATAATTCCATGCGGTGTCCAAGTGTGTCGGCTCCTCCCCCTTGGCTGGGCCGACGGAGCCAGGCGTCTCAGAGAACAGGGCGGGTACGGAGGAGGCTGGTGTGTCCCCGCCCACCACACACACTTCCTCCACTTTTTAACACACCTGGTGAGTAAAACACATACACGTATCCTACAGAATATTATGTCATAGACAGAAAACATGTACACACATCTTACAGTAGTGACTGTCTCTGTGTGTGTGTGTGTTGGAGTGTGTGTGTGTGACTGTGTCCGTTTCTGTGTGTGTGTGTGTGTGTGTGTGTGTGTGTGTGTGTTGGAGTGTGTCTGCATGTTTGACTGTGTGTGTGTGTCTGTGTGTGTGTCTGTGTGTGTTGGAGTGTGTCTGTGGGTGTTGGAGTGTGTCTGTGTGTGTGACTGTGTGTCTATGGGTGTTGGAGTGTGTCTGTGTGTGTGACTGTGTGTGCCTGTGTCTGTGTGTGTTGGAGTGTGTCTGTGTGTGTGACTGTGTGTGTGTGTCTGTGTGTGTTGGAGTGCGTCTGCATGTTTGACTGTGTGTGCTTGTGTCTGTGTGTGTTGGAGTGTGTGTGTGTGTGTGTGTGTGTGTTGGAGTGTGTCTGCATGTTTGACTGTGTGTGCCTGTGTCTGTGTGTGTGTGTGACTGTGTGTGTTGGAGTGTGTCTGTGTGTGTGACTGTGTGTCTGTGGGGTTGACGTCTGCATTCCTGTGATGTCACAGCAGGTTATGTCAGGTCAAAGGTAATAGGTGTGTTGTGTTTGCTAAGGCGGTAGTGATGCCTGTATAAGGCGGTAGTGATGCCTGTAGTCTGGCTGAACTGTTTGAGCCCCAGTCAGAGAGTCGTTGGTGTGGGGCGGAGTCTGGACAAGGCCATTGTGTTGCTGTCTTTGAAGCTTACACTGACAGTCTATGGTTCTGTGTATGTGGTTATTCAGTACCAACTAGTTTCCACAGCATTTGGACCCAGGGAATTATTCTGAACAGTCCTGGGATACCAGCACAGCTCCCACTGAACCTGTGCTCCCAGCTCATAGCTTTTCCAACTGGTGGATAGAACTATTTTTTTGTCAATTGTGATTTTTTGGTGATTTGTCAATTTAAGCTATTAGTTTATAAACTCATAAACTTATGACTGTTCATAAATAACATGATAAAGAGATTAGCAACATGGTGGCTGCTCAGTCAAATGCTTATTCAGGTGTTTTGGGTTATTATCTGTATGTTCAGAAACACCTGCTCATACATATGTACACACATACATGCATCTACACACACTACACACATTACACCTGGAGCATCACAAGCGCTGTGCTTCTCGGCAGGTGGTTCCAACTGCAGAGGTCAGAGGGGTGTGGTTAGCCCAGGCTTTTTCTCTCAACGAATCATAGATCTCCCCTCGCTGCAAGCCACGCCTCCAGCACCAGACACACCCACTCAGGTAAATAGGAAAAATGTGGAGAAATGTGGCATTTTTCTGTGTCGTACTCCGACTCCCGCTCCGACTCAGAGTTAACCTGGAAATGTTCCCCATGTGGCATCCTCTTCAGGAGAGTATCTGAAGACACAACTCCCCCCCCCCCCCCCCCCCCCCCCCCCTCTCTGTCGCTCTCCCCCCCCCCCCCCTTTCTCTCTCTCTCTCTCTCTCTCTCTCTTTCTCTCTCTCTCCCCCCCCCCCTCTCTCTCTCTCTCTCCCTCTCTCTCAGAGCCAGCCCTTGCGAAGGCGTCGTGGAGAGAGCTCTTTCGACATTGATAACTTGGTCATGCCTCAGGGGCTGGCTGGACTGGGAGCACGAGTGCAAAGACTCCAGTACAAAGAAATCATCACGCCCAGGTCAGATAATCAATCTCAGATTACTTCACCCACAGATAATCAAACCCAGATTACTGTCAATACTGTACCCTCAAGTCACACCATCAAACACAGATCAGTATAATAACCAAGGGTCAGGTAATCAGTCCCAGATCTCTATCTTTCATCCACCTTCAGGTGAGATAATCAATCCCTGATTGTGATCTTTACTTAAGCCCTATGATCTACCAACCCCACATGATAAGGCCATGCCTTAGATCAGCTAATCAAACACAGATCATTGGTGAAAGATCAAACCCAGACGACTGTATTGTCTTTCTCTCTTCTCTCTCTCTCTCTTTCTCCAACCCGTGTGTGTGTGTGTGTGTCTGTCTGTGTGTGTGTGGGCGGGCACATGTGCGTGTATGTCTGTATGTGTGTGTGTGTAGCTGGAAAGAGCTGGATTCTGTCTTTGAAGGTTCTGATGACTCCGTGCCCCTACACTCACAGAGCCAACCCAAAAAGGACGGCTTGGAGGACACGGAGGAGGTGTGTGTGTGTGTGTGTGTGTATGCACTGTCTGTCTGCCTGGATGGGCAGCTATTTACCATACTTACATTATCAAAGTGCTAAGCCCAGATGTGTGTGTGTGTGTGTGTGTGTGTGTGTGTGTGTGTGTGTGTGTGTGTGTGTGTGTGTGTGTGTGTGTGTGTGTGCTTGCAGGTGGAGGATCTGTCTGACGCGGTGTTTGTCAGTCGGCACGCTGTGTGTGAGACTCGCGAGAGAAGTCGCTGGGGAAACTGGGCACGCCGCCGGAGACGGGGAAGGTGAGAATCTTTAGGGAATGCAAGGAATTATGGGAATTCTCTGTTTATCTCGCATTATCATCACATCTCTCCATTAACCTTTCTCTCCCTCCTCATCTCCCCCTGTGTCACAGATCCTCCTCTTTCCATGGGGACAGTAAGCTGAGCTCCAGAGTGCTGGACCAGGCCTGCTGCTCCCCTGAGCCCAGGCACAGGCAGCGGGCTGAGGGCGAGGTGTCCGCCAGCAGCCCCTCCTGCATGGCCACGGAGGATCAGTCTGAGGACGAACAACAGGTCTGTGTGTGTGTGTGTATAACGAGCTCCATTCTGTTCACTGACACCCACTCACTGTCTAGACCTAACAGTTCTGCCACAGAGAAAATTAAACCTGCAGTTGGTTTTTCTGTGATTTTGGTTTCAGTCAGGTGGTTCCTCAGATCCTCCCACTGGAGTTTAGTTAGTGGATGACTGAATAGAGTTTAGTGACTGAATAGAGTTTAGTTAGTGGATGACTGAATAGAGTTTAGTTATTGAATAGAGTTTAGTTAGTGGATGACTGATTAGAGTTTAGTTAGTGGATGATTTAATAGTTCAGTGATTGAATAGAGTTTAGTTAGTGGATGATTTAATAGTTTAGTGATTGAATAGAGTTTAGTCAGTGGATGACTGAATAGAGTTTATTTAGTGGATGATTTAATAGTTTAGTGATTGAATAGAGTTTAGTTAGTGGATGATTGAATAGTTTAGTGATTGAATAGAGTTTAGTTAGTGGATGGTTGAATAGGATCCTGTATGAATCATGACTCCTGGCATATGAGGCGATCATCATGTCACTCAAAGCCATACGCATGAAAACAGAACTGAAGGAAATGAAACTGACAGTAATTAAGTTAGTTTTTGCCACAGACGGTGTTGCCATGGGAACGCCGGACGTTCCCATTGATGGACGCAGAGCTTCAGTGGCTGCAGGAGGATGAGGAAGAGGAGGAGGAGGGAGACGAAGACCCCTGTGCGGCCAGCGGCCGTAGCCAGAGCACGGACTCGGGCATCTCTGTGGGCAGTCTGGAGCTTTCCCCGAGGACCCCTCTGCAATTCTCAGGCACCGAGTCAGTCAGCCCCATGCTTACGTTAACCCCCAAACCAGCTGCCTCTACAACTCAGGATAGACCTCCCCTCCCTGTCTCCGCCCACTCCTCTCTGTCTGTCACTCAACCACTCCATCCCCCCGCTCCATCCAGCACGCACACTGCAGGGCACACCTGACTCCACTCAGAACCAGCAAAGGGAAATAAACCCAAATCAAAATGTTGGCCTCCCTACACCCTTTTTATTTTCACCACCTCCCACTTTACACTCTTCCCCCGTCAAACCTAACACTAACACCCACCCTCAGACGGCCCTCCAGTCAACACCCACCCTCAGACGGCCCTCCAGTCAACACCCACCCTCAGACGGCCCTCCAGTCAACACCCGCCCTCAGACGGCCCTCCAGTCAACACCCGCCCTCAGACGGCCCTCCAGTCAACACCCGCCCTCAGACGGCCCTCCAGTCAACACCCGCCCTCAGACGGCCCTCCAGTCAACACCCGCCCTCAGACGGCCCTCCGGTCAACACCCGCCCTCAGACGGCCCTCCGGTCAACACCCGCCCTCAGACGGCCCTCCAGTCAACACCCATACCCACTCAGATTTAGTTCTCACTCTGATACAGATGCCTTGTCAAAGTCAAAATTAAGCCCCCGGTTACCATCCCATACCCACCTCTTAACCCCACCAGCCAAAACCTTCCCCCCAACCCCAGGTTTAATGGACTCATTATCAACCCCCCCCCCCCCCCCCCAAACAACTGCTCCTCCAATCTCTGAATGATTCGTTCATCTCACTGTTAAACTAACCAACCATCTACATCCTGAACACTCACCCTTTATCCCGCTCCTCTTCCTGAACACTCACCCTTTGTCCCGCTCCTCTTCCTGAACACTCACCCTTTGTCCCGCTCCTCTTCCTGAACACTCACCCTTTGTCCCGCTCCTCTTCCTGAACACTCACCCTTTATCCCGCTCCTCTTCCTGAACACTCACCCTTTGCCCCACCCGCCCATTGGCCTGTTAACGTCCTTTCTCAGTCTGTCCTGACTCCCTCCCCCCCACGCTCAGTTCCCACCCGGTACTGAGCTGCTGCTGCTGCTCCTTCAATGCAGCCCCCCCCCCCCCCATCTTTATTCTCTTTTTCTTTCTCTCTCTCTCTCTTCGTCTGAGGGACAAACAGTCTGACTTGTTCCACTGGTCCTGTCTTTGTTTCCTGTCAGTGGTCTGTCTGTAGATTTTGGAGTTGTGCAGAGGAACCTTTTTGATTGGTTGTTTTTTTTCATTTTAAGTTGAGCTGTCTTGTTTGGTCATAAGCAGGTGCTTAGCTCTGCAGGGTGTAGTATGCGGCTAGGCTAGCCAGCCCAACAGTTAGCTTACAGAAGGAGGTCAGCGCCGCATGGAAGGAGACTTTATGAATCTGTGTGCACATACAGTGTCTTCTGTAAAGCCCTTTACCGAACCAGGTTCTCCTCTAACTCTGCCATTCCTAATCCGGTCCAGTGATTTCACAACAGTCATTTATGGTATTTGCCAAACTCTATGAAAGATAGCATTTCAAATGCCTTGTCTTTTCCTGCTCCCTTAAGTGTGGTCTTTCTTTGTCGTGTTTGAGGGGGTGTGTGTGTGTGTGTGTGTGTGAGAGAGAGAGAGAGAGAGAGAGGGAGACAGTCTGGATGAATGAATGGATGCATGTCTTTGCATTAGCGTGTGTAGCTGTGTGTATTGGACAGGTCTGTTGCACTGCTGAAAAGTGGGGGTGTTGGTGAATACAAAAGTCATTTTTGTAGTAATACCAGAGGGGAAAAAAACAGATGAAGGGATTTGACAAGTGCACTCTCAATGCAAAGATGTAATAATAATAATTAAAAAAAACACACATCATGAAGACTCCTTTTTCCACCGCGTGTCTTTGTTTGTACTGTGTTTTTATTTTCACTGTATCTTTTTAGACAAAGTCTTTACAACTAAATATCAAACAGTAGTCCTGCTTTCTCCTCATTCTTAACGTGTTGGGACATTATTTCTGGACCGTGTTGTCACAGACGCGCAGTGTCATCAGTAGTGTGCAGTACCTCAGCATTGCTACAACACGCTCATCACGCATTTCAGCAGCTGAGCTTCGCTCTAAGGCTTAAGAAAGAAGACCACTCTCTGTCATTCTTTTCACATTTGGCTCCAATATGTCTTGACCTAGAGGTTTAGCATTTTTGTGGACCTATTTTTATGGCCACGCATCCAAAATAAAACTGAACTGAACATATGTGAACTCCGAAAATAATTGAATATTCTCTGAGTACAGTATATGCTCATTTCCGCTGGCGTTTTCTTTTCATATATGATGACCTATCTCCCTCCTAGAAATGGAGAAAAGCTCTGTTCTAGAAAAAAGGAACAATAGATACCCCGCCGATTGCGAAATGACTGAACGCACACACACAGGAACACAGCGAGAGACAAAACTACAGACGACGAAGTAGTTTCTAAACGCAACAGCACTTTCTTATTTTTGTTCGCGTGCTCAGCAAAACCTGCCTAAACTCCAGAGTTGCTGTTGTCTTGTATTTCCCTCCGAGCAGTATAGCCCGCAAATGACCAGATAAATGTCAGTAAATAGTAAAAATCTCATTTTAAAAAAAGTTTTAGACATTCTTTGGCAAAATCATTTTTCCTCTATTATTTGAAGCAGGGAAAACGATTACACGCTGTGCCAAGCAAATGTGGGCTCTTCAAGCGAATTTTCGAAAGTGATAGCGCTTTAGAAGGTCTTACAGCATTTATTCAGTCTCCTCTGTTCTAAATAAAGGCTGGCGAAATCATCGCGACTGAACTGCCGTTCCCTTATTTTTTGACAGTTCATAGAAAGTTCTAAGAACAAGTGCAGTGTCTCCGTTTTACTACAAACAATGCCATATTTAAGCTGTCACACAAACGCAAAGAGAAAACGACGACCCCCAATCGAGAAGAGAGCGTCTACTTAAATTTACAGAATGTGGCCGAGGTTGTCTCATTCGCTCCGATCTCTACAGACAGGCTAGCAGAGGCAAAGATCCTTGCAGTATGAGGGATGTGACGGTCATTTTCCTTTTCGCTGCGCTCGCAACCGGATCACGCGCCTCTCTACTCAGAGGTAGAAAAGCGAAATGTAGACCATGTTTACCTTTTCTGGGCCTGATTAGTTGTGTCGAACGATTTAATTGCAGAATTACAGAGAAAGAGAGAATAGCCATGATGAAAATGTTTCCGAGAGGAGGTCACTGAATGAACCTTTTCAAATATTTATGCACATTCCTAAAGATTTTCTGTTTTTTGGGGTTTTTTTTTACACATTTAAAGGTAATTATGGAAACTTTACTAAATTTTAAATGTTTTTGAACATGGTTGTGATCTCATTATAAATGCGGTGGTATACACGTGCTTCAAACACAATTTCACATGTTTTTGGAAATAACCTGAGTGTTTTCTTTATTATTAAGAAGTGTGACTATATGGTATAAGCTATTTGATAACACATTTTACCAAAATTATTTTTTCAAACATTTTCAAGAGAAAGAAACTGCTAGTTACAGAATTGTTTTGAAAACATGCGGCGTTTTCGACGAGAAGCAGAAAGAAAGAAGGAAAGGAAGGCGGAGAGTGTGGTTTTGTTGTTTGCAACATTCAGCTCAGTCTCGTTTTCTCTACTGAAACAGACACCGTTAACATTTTCTGTACTGAAACAGACACCGATAGCGTTTTCTCTACTGAAACAGACACCGATAACATTTTCTGTACTAAAACAGACAATGATAACGTTTTCTGTACTGAAACAAACAATGATAACGTTTTCTGTCCTGAAACAGACAATGATAACTTTTGAATAAACTCAAGCGTCTCGTCCTTATTAGTAGGGTACTAATAGACTGCACTGACGGCACCCACACATTAAATCATAAAGCTCACTTTTTCTTTCGGAACTGGACAAATGTTTGAATATAAAATAAAAACAAACACACAATAATTTCTTTAGCAGAGAATGTTGCCTTATGAGGCGAGGCGGTTTATTCTTCGCGTCTTGATGACCGAGGACACTGCAGTATGAAACTAGCCAATACCTGGGAAAACCGGACATTAGCATTTGCGGCTAAATTTAGCATAGATTTCAAAATAAAAGACATTACAGGGCCGTTGATTTGGGGCAGAAAACAAAACATAAAAAGTGAGTAAAAGAAGTAATATTCAAATTTAGAACACTCCTCGTACATTAAATATTTGCCATTTCAATAAAAACTTAAAATAAAAAGAATTTTTAGACGATTTAAAATGGTTAAAAAAGAGCTTTAAAAGCCCACAGGCCATATTCAAAATGTACAGACTCTAAGTACATCTTGCTGGGAAAAGACAGGTTGCGTACCCTCAACATGTGTTTATTTATACTCTATATTACATTACCTTTCAGAAAATGTGCAGATACTGAGGCCTGAATTGCCTCTAACATACATTTGGCCTACACACAAACTTTACATCGTGTGGCTGGGAAAACGAAAACTTGTGCCCCCTCAATATGGGGGTAATTTCTAATCTGCATTGCAGTGCCTTTCAGAAAATGTGTATATATTGACACCTGAATCACCTTTGTAACAACCAGGGGCAAGTATATGCAAACCCTAACATACAGTAAGTCTACAATAGAATTATTCTTGTATGTACATGACCAATTCTGTTTAATTGAAATATACTACTTGAGGAAAGCTGTATTCTTATGACAGATTTTTGTTTAAACTGGCAGTTTTGAGTCCCTTAACTGTCGTTCCAACTGATGAACCTGGAGTTAATATAGTTTGGATCTTTTGCTTTGTGCTCATCACGAACTTCAAATGACTTAGATGAATTCATTTCCTTAAACCACAAATGTAAAGGGTACAGTAAATCTACTGGCTCCGTTTCTTTTCTGAACTCAGCTGCTAGAAATTCTCTACTGACATCCTTTAAGAATGGTGAATTACTGACAAACGTGCTCCCTACCCTTCCTGTTGTAGACATTTTTGAAGTAGCCTAAATCAATGTAGCTTTGAAGTACACGTTTGCTTTGGGGAATTTCACCTTTTGGATATCGTCTGCTTTTTATTGTGTCAGTGTTTAGTGTTGCCCCCTTTTTTTTACTTGCCTTTACTTTGCATGGACACAGTTTTGTCTTTATTTTGGTCCTCGTTTAAAGGAATTTTTGTAGTTTCAGATGATGGTAGGGCTCGTAAATTTTTTAAGGTTGAGAAGCATTTTCATTTTGTATTCCAGTGCTCTTCTGGCTCTGAGTCCACAGATTCTGTTTTAAATTGTAATCTTAACTCTGTCACAGAATTCGGTTTTAACCTGCAATCTTAACTCTGTCACAGAATTCGGTTTTAATGCTGTCACAGAACTCGGTTTTAAATCGCAATCTTAACTCTGTCACAGAATTCTCTTTCACGGGCTTTGTATAATGTCGCAATTTTTGGGGGTTTTAAAATGCTACCTCTCAAACTGGTGTTTGTTTATATCAACATTTATGTGTGGGATTCTATGAAGTTCATATCTACACGCATGACCGACAAGAATATTCGACGGTCGGTAAAAGTCGGCAGTCTACTGTCGGCCAAAATGAGCAAAATGCTTATGTAACATTAGTGACGCGAAGTACGCATTGTCATTAACATACTGAACATATACGTGCCTACCTGGTATTTTTGACCGTTTCGTTCTCAATGACACTTACATATTTCACTCGCCTGTGTCAGTTCATGACCTTTACAAGCTCATGTAATAGTAGAATCTGAGTCATCTAATTTATCCCCCTATGAGCAACCGTCCACACGGTTAAAAACTCGCTATGAGACCTGCAAAAGTACAATTTCTCGATGATCTCGATATTAAATTACTGAGGCGCTGTGTGTCTTCCAAAAGCTTTTCTTTCGTTGTCTCTAATTGTGTAAAGTAACAGTCTGTTGAACGTTGCGAGTTCTGCAGTTATCATTATAACCATAGAGAAAAAACAAAACAAAACAAAACTTGGCGAACTGATATTTCGTAATGCCTAGTGCATAATATGCCCTGGTTGTTACAAAGACGATTCAGGCCTCAATATCTGCACATTTTCTGACAAGTTATTTAAAGTGGATTATAAATTAACCCCATATTGAGGGTACACAAGCTTTTGTATTCCTAGCCACATAACTTAAAGTTTATGAAGTATTCCTTGTAATGTGTGAATGCCCAAGGCACATAAATTCTAATTTGCATTTAGTCTGTATTGTGTGACGAACAAAGAGGAAACACAAGTCAGGCTGTTATTGTAACCCCAGGAGGGGTGCTTTATTTCAGACTCCAGGTCAAAGGTCAGACCAGGCGCTCAGTAGCACGGTGCTCAGCAGGCTCACGTGCGGGTGCCAGAGCCGCGGGGTTCGGTCGTCGGCTCTAGAGCGGGCGGACACCGGCGAAGGGGCGGCTCGCGCTCACTCCGCGTGGGGAACAGGACGATCACGCATCAGCTTTCTCGCCCCCTGAGGCGCTGCAGTCAGGGCATCACTGGGCGACCTCAACCGCTGAGGTCTCACAACCACTCAAACCTCCTCTGTGCCTCTCGACCGCCTTCTCCAAGCCGCTCACCACCTCCGGGAAGTCCTGCAGCACGGTCCGGAAGGTCTCCGCCGATATGGAATACAGGTGGCAGTCCGACAGTGCGCGAACTGTGGCCAGATGGCTGCCTCCTGTCAACCAGCTCATGTCTGCAGAGACAATCCAAACAGACACTTTTTCACCTCCTGCATACTCAGTGTGAGAATACCGTCATTTGAGTGGGTTTTAACATACGTGTGAGCAACACAGCTTTCCCCAGAGTTATGGCTTTAGAGCAGCGGCCACCTCCATGATTCACAGCAGTGAACCGCTAGTCTAATTGTAACTGGCCAACACTGGCCGTGGTATTTTATCAGTATCTTCATTCAAAAATCACAGGCTACATGTCACAGTCACGTTCCTGGTCAGACGCTGTCTTCAAAGTATTTTGGGCTCTGTGTGTCTCAAATGAAGATTTAAGAACAGAAATCAAGCTTTGGTTTCATCTCTGGGGACTGTTAAGGATCAGTGGAATCTGACAGCTGTGGAGCTGTCCACAATTTCATTCTCCAAATAACTAACCTCCAAAGTAACCTCCATCAGAGAGCTTTGTCTTCACAGACTCTCTCTCCTCAAGGACACGGCCAAGGTCAATGAAGAAGGTTCGGGTGGGAGGGGCATCCGGGTGGATGATGATGTCACCCTCAAGGCAAACCTCATACTGCAGGTGTGGGAGCAGGGCGTTGATGAAGCCTGCACTGCAGTTCTGAAATATGAACACCTTCTGAAGGAGACCCGCGCACCTGGCTGCCTGGATTTCCTGCAAGGAAAAAAAATGGATACCTCTCCTCACTTCAGAGAAACTCAGAAACAGGTGTTTTATTCAACTGTGAAACTGCACTTATTCTATCTATACATTTAAAATGGCTTTCCTGAGGAAAACCAAGATCAGTTTTATCGGAAATTTACACAATGCTTTACCTTTTTCACGTTTCTTGGAACCATGCCAAGGATGCTCTCCTCGTCAAACCATCTCCCTCCGTATCGGACCTGGTAGTAGTCCCGGATGCGAGAGCGGAGATCTTTTGGGAGCTTACTGAAGGCCATGTAGGCTTCCAGACGGTTCACCTGGAGGACATTCAGTTGGCCAATGACACAGCGCATTCAGACACCTTCAGTTCCTTCAGACTACATCTACTGCCACTATCAACTTTAACAAACGTAAATATGTGGGCACCTTGTTCTTATACTCCTTTTCAGGAGTATTGTTCTGGCTTGCAGCGTAAACAGCATCCACCACCAGAAGTATAAACATCAGGGCTCCGCAGATCCGGCTGATCATAGCCGCCCACAGCTCCATGCTGTCTGTGAGAGAAGAGAGTGACACGTTCAGTGTAGAGGATGTTTCAGGGAGGATGGGGAAGAGTTTGATTTCCTGTGACATTTGTTACCTGTCGGCGGGCCGCCGGTGCCGGTGCCGTAGGCCAGCCCAAACGTTTGGGAGACGGCGCGAAGCATACCGTAGCTGTAGATCTTCCAGACGCGCGCGTTCTGCAAAACACCACAGCCAGAATGCAGAGCCATCCCATAATAATCTGACGCGAAGAATATGCGCCTTTACCCGCACAAAAAAATATTGTCCGCGCACTTAACTGAACACGGACCCTTAATCTCATGTGCAAAATCAACAATAACAATATCATATATGCATATAAAAGTTCCCAGTCCTTTAACACGGGATGCAAACTCGGACATTGCACACAGTTGAACACCAAACAGAATGATAAGCACATGATGATTGCAGTACAGGGGTAGAGGCAGTACCATGAGATTCTCTTGTACCACCCAACAGTCTGAGGGGAAGTCCGTTGCCTTGGAAACAAAGTACTGAATACAGGTGTTCCAGTGCAACAGGAGGCAGAGCAGCACGTACAGACGGACCTTTCTGACGGACGACCTGAGCCACGCCAGATTCAAATTGGACACCTGTCGAGGAAAGCAGAGGTTTGACGTGAGAGATGACCGACACCGCGAGACAAGCAACACAAAAACGTGCCCGGGCTCGGGCGAGCCATACCTGGTCGGCAGCAGAGAGAGCCCGGCTTCAAAATGAACGAGGGAGCTGGAGGGTGACTCGGGTGGGTGTGTCACCCCTCCTCCCAAAAAAAACGCTCCCTTTGTTCTGCCCAAAACTTTACTTTTACCCTCACGCCCCCCTGACCGTCTGCTCTTCAGCTACTCTCTAATCTTCTCCTGGCTCAATCAGGGCACGGTCTATAAATCCCATCACCTGTCCTCACCTAGACACTGAGCTTGAGTCCCACTTGCATATTTCAGACTTAGAGTCTTATTTCCTCCAGTATCTGACTGGTCTGTAACTGCCTTACCTGGTCGAGTTCAACAAAAAACCTGACTATCTTGGACAGACGAAGAAGACGGATCATACTCAGTATCCTCACAAACGTAAAAATCCGAATTATTTTTCCTGCTGCGACAGTGTCACTGTACGTATGTACATCCTGAGAAGGGAACATACGAGGGATTATTAGTTCTTTATAAAAGGACAGCAGGACCATTGCAATTGACTTTACGGAGATAATCTTTCAGTTACCAGAAACAGGCCGATTAAATCGATAGGAATGGCACATATGAAATCCGCGGCAAACCAGGTCTTCAAATATTCCCTCCTTATCTCTTTCAGGTCGAGGATGGCCTCCTGGAGACAAGAGGGGAAACATTATCATTCAGCATGTGAAGACTGAATTCAAAGAATTTCATATGTACTATTACACTCAGAAGACATGTATCCATACCTCTCCATCCTCACTCAGGATTCCCATTCGGAAATTCAGGAAGACATCTGTCATACAGAGGATGTCTAAAAACACATTGAATCCCAACCAGGCGAGATGGGCAAACTCCTTTGTGTCCTCTGAGAAGGCCACGTCCAAAGGAACCGACAGTAAATTCACAAATGTCATGAACACCATGAACATTGTATAGTAATGTCTGAAAAAGAAAGAAAACAAACATTCTCAATTTCCTTCTCTGAAGAATAATCACATCGCTGGTTTTTGTTTGTTTGTTTGTTTTTTCTGGAAGCCCGTCTCTGGCTTGGACATTTTCAACACATCCCATTTTCCACACAAAGCAAAAGCTTGTGATTCAAACTTTGGCGACGTCACACTGCCCTCGCCAGAGTTCACCAGAGTTACGCTAGACCAATATGGCCGTTAATATTCCAGAATTCCGGCCATATACAATAACTACCGCACATACGTTTTAAATACCCATATAATAGCCTACATTTAAACAACAATAAGACACAAGACATAAACGCTATGATCCAACAAATGCATTTTATGAAAAGTAGTCGGCTCCAATGAACTCTGTGCAACTCTTCGCAAACGTTGCGAGCTGAACACAGGGGCTACAACGATAAAATAAAACAAATACCCTTGCTCTTGTTAATTAAATAAAGACATTAGCCTACACTAAATGTATGTCCCCTTTCATTCCAAGGCCGTCAAATTAAACAACTTGAAAATAGGCTAAACGAGGCAATTCAGTCTAACATAAATTGCACTTAAAATAATATATTTGCACAATCATTTTTTTTTTAAATGGCGAGGGATGTCTGCTTTGATATTTCGGAGTCATGCTAATAGGACTATGTGGAGTCAAGCGTGCCAAAGCGCGGGGCTGTTGCTATGGCGAACTATTGGCTTCTGATCTCGCGCAACGCTTAGTCACATGACCAAACACTCGGTGAATCGTAACAACGGAGGGAAAAACCAAACCTTTGCATTAAGTTGCATATTTAAGTTGTCATGGTAACATATTTGATAGGTCACCCAATATTAGGCTATGTAATATGCTATTAATGAATTTATTTATTTGTAGATTTGGTATAATCCCACCGGACATTCTGGCTGGATATTTTCATCTGCCGGACAATTACACGCGATGCCGGTTAACGTAAACCCTGGCCCTCACTGCTGAGTCCCGAACTATACAGGCTTAAAAAGGGGGCATGTAGGACCAACCTAACCTAAATCTGCACACTTCCACTCACACAATTACGCACAGGCGTATTTCAAGTTTTGAAAAAGAATGCGGAGCTCGCGACGTTCCCTTATTGGTCTTCATTGCTTGAACTGTGACAGGCTAGGTCACATTCACATAGCCTTTAGTCTACGCGCGGACTGGCTGGAAGTAAAGTAACACGGACATTACGAGTCTCGGGGCTTTTCTATTTAGCTAGCTAACAAGCCAAAATAGATTCAACATACATATCGAGAATTTGAGAGACGAATGGACGGAGTCGTTCGCATTTTTATCCTCTGGATAGTTTCCGATATGTTGACTCTGTAGTGAGAAACTGCTAAACAGCAAGAATTCAAACGTTAAGAGACGTTTCGCATGAAAGGATTCGACTATAGCTGAAAATTTTCTCGCCTGAAAACCCGTTAGGAGTAGCAGCAGTAAGGACGTTTACGAAGATATTCGGACAAAAGGTGCTACTAGCATGACACTCAGTGCTAATAGGAGGATGCGCAGGGCCCCTCTGCTGTAATAATCAAGTACTCAAACTTGTGTTCGCAAAAAAAACCGTAAAATCTTGCTGTCGTCCCTGTACACACACTTCGGGAAACAGTACACACCACCCAGACACTAAACACATCACCCACCCCACATTCATTCATTGTTTGCAGCTTACCTGAAGGCGCTGAAGGGATGGATCACCCACGGATCGCCTCCACTGCATCCTCCAAGTTTCATTTTAAGTGCCGTACACTTCACCATCGTCCACGAAACAAAGTGAATAAAACGCTTTAGTTGCGGACAGTGCTTATTAAAGGCCCTCTGTGATGTTACGTAGCAACCACATATTTCGTCACAATGCACATAATTTGACCCTCGACGTTCTAAGACAAATTAGGGGTTTTTATATTCACATAATTCCTAATTGACATATTTTGGAAAACAAAACACGTATGCCTTCAGTATTTCATTGATATACAGATATAGATAGGCTAAGTTAGAAAACTGCTTTACCTCATGATAAATGAAAAAAAAAAAACAAACTGTCAGTATTGTGTCAGCATTCTGCAGCATTGCGAGCGGAGAGCGAACCTAGCCTAGCGTGTGCAGAGCGTGAGAAGGTTGTTTCATAATATATTATATAATATATACGCCGGGGTCTGCATGTACTAGCCCCTGGTATTTGCAAAGGTAATTCAAGCCTCAACATCAACAAGGTACCTTAATGCAGATTTGAAATGATCACCATATTGCAGGTACAGAAGTTATTGGTTTTCTGAGCAAGACAGCCTAAACATGCTATTGACAGCCATACTTCTTACTGTCTCCAGTAACGCTACCCCCCAATTTTTCGTGGTTGTGATGTGGGCCATTACGCTCTGTACATTTCAATTTCAGTTAAATGTCAAAGCATTGTGCAAAAACAAATAAATAACTAATAATCCAAAGGCGGTACCTTGTTGACAAAAAAATCTGAAAACTGCTGGCACGGACAGATTTAAGGCCTGTGATGTATTGGCTCTTAACAGACCTACCGTGCGGCACGTGCCGCAGTGGGCCAGCGATGAATTCACAATAGCGTTAGTTGGGTTGAGTAAAAATTCATAGCTGGCCTCACTATAGGTCAACAGACTTAGCACAGTTTTTCTATTGAAAAGTATATGGGCTGAAAACAGAGGTAATGTGTGTCATTTAGTGAAATGTAACACAAAGGGTGACAGTGTAGTCTGCTTCTCAGACGGTGAGCATGAGGGATTTCTAACAGTAAATGACGGGGTCTCAGACACCGTGCGTGAGGCTGATTCAAATGTCATTTCTGAGGCTGTGTCGGTTACCGCGTGTAAGGACACATCTAACACAATTAATAGTGTTTCAGATAGTAATACCAAAACAAAGGACTGAGATAAATAATCCCATTGTCCCATCAGCACTAATACATTGAAGAGCATTTTACCCGAGGCTACCTTTGGATATTTCAGACGGTCTCTTGATAGATAAACCAGTTTTACCATGACTCCTGAAGAGTGGTCAACAGTTAATCAAAGCAAAAAGGCTAGATATTTAAAAAAATACGAATGGGAATCATTATTTTCAAATAAAATGAAGGCATCCAATCCTTACTGTGTTTTAACATTTAAAGGATATTATTTCATCTTAAAATAACAGGTAAATGTGCCCGTAAGTCTTGTAAAGTTGCTTTTGCTATAACGTTAGCTCTTAACATTACACTTACTTCCAGTGTGGAGTACAGGGCTTCACTGCTACATGTTCCCGAGTCTTTGAAGTCTAGACCGTTTAGGAGCAGTGAGAGAGCAACATTAGCGGGAAAATGGAGAGTATGAAGCCTTCTAAAATATATAACCAGCTTTTGAGTGAGGCAGACACAACGGCCTTTAGCCCCATAGGCCAGGTACATCAGTATTGCGAAAAATCAAATGTGAACATCGGTACATGTCTGCATTGTGATGATGACCAGGTCGTTGCGCCCCGGAAATTTAAATTTAGATTTGAGGAGGAAGATTATGCTTCCAAAAATAATAAAAGGTTGTATTCAGGTAGTGCCCCTCAGAGTAATTTGTTTTCACAGAGGCTGGTATCCGTTTAGTCTGGGCTACCCTCCTCAGCCTGCTGCCACCGCGACCCGGTCCCGGATAAGCGGGAGAAAATGATGATGATGATGGTATCCGTTTACGGCACGAATTAGCGCGGCAAAGTCCTGCCTTTTGGGATACAACCTGGCATATTTCTGTACCGGTAGCTACAATGATAACTGAGGAACACACACAAAGTTCTGCAGAACAGTTACTTTACACAATTAGACAGAACGAAATCAAATTTTTTTCAAGACACTCAAAGCACTAACAAATGATCGATCAATCGTAGCCTACTCTGAAGCTACAAAGTAGACTAGGCACATTCAGTCACTTCGTATTTAAAGACAAGGTAGATGATTTCCTAAATGAATTTCCAGCAACGACCGTAAAGTCTCCGTTTTCTGTAGGCAGAAATTTCATAACAATGCGTAACCTACTTCGCACCAGTAAGTTTAGCTTTTTGCTATTTTTTTTCGGCCGACTGCCGAACTGGAATAAAGAGGAGACCTGGAATAAAAAACAGAAAGTAGGCAAAAATAATTTCAAGTCCCACCATCACCTGAAGCTGAAATATCCCTTTTAAACGAGAAACACAATACAGCTAAAACTGTGTCCGAGCAAATGAAAGGCCAGTTAAACCAAAACAAATATGTACAATAGGAAGGATACACGGTGAGTATGTCAGAAATTCTTCCAGTCTTAAACGATATCAGTAGAGAATTTCCCGCAGTTGAGTTGGGAAAAGAAAATGACCCGGTACTGTACCATTTACAATTGTCGTTTAAGGAAATTCATTTATTTAACTTATTTGTGGTTCATAATGAACACCTAGCAAAAGACATAAAGCATATCCAAGCTATATTCACCACAGATTTAACAACTGGACAGACATTTGGGGAACTCGGCAGGTTAA